>NW_006399893.1:6333402-6339952 GCF_000299155.1 Elephantulus edwardii | reverse complement strand
TTATTTTTCTGAATGTTTATTTTTAAATTATAATTATGTGTTATATTACATACTCAGGTCTTTGCAGATATAGATATGTAGATATGAGTGTGTTGTATATTTTGCTGTTCTCCCATTGAGTTGACTATGACTCATAATGACCCCATGTATGACAGCTCTGATCCATGCTCTCTCCTGAGCCACTCTAACACCCTCTAACATACATACCCTTATAACCCCAGTTATTGTGTCACTCCATCTCATCTGGGGTCTTCCTCTCTTGCACTGTCCCTTGACCCTTCCAAGCATGATGTCATTCTTCTCCAAGGACTGATCCCTCCTCCTACATGCTCAAATACACACACACACACACACACACACACACACACACACACACACACTTACTTCAAATTCTTAATTTATTATTTCATCAGTATTTACTATAATGGTATGCTTTCTTCACACCTTTCATTTTAGTGGCTGTATATAATAGTCTATTAATGACATACTGTATCTTCTTTGTGTATCTTGGCTTTGGACTTCTCGTTCATTGCTAATTTTAACTTACTTGATTTCTTTATCATTTTCTATTCTTCAAAGATGAAGAGAGCTGACTACAAGCACTTAAAGATAATAGATTTGTGCTTTCCTAACTTTTTATGAACTCTCAAAAACCATGAAATTCTGGTAATGCCGCAGTGTTGGCTGTGTTTGTTGATTATAACTATGACCCAGCATTCTCTGAGCCACTCAGAGATGACAAGAACAGAGGCTCTTTTTTTATAATTCTTGGTAGCTGCAATCCCACTCTGTTATCTTCCCATAAATCCATGAACAGATAATCCTTTGAGATTGTGTCTACAACATTAGGTACATAAACCCCTTGCCCTCAGGTCATTTCTGACTCATAATGTCTGTATAAATCCAAAGCTGTTGCCACTGAATTGTTTCCTATTTATATGGCAACCCTCCATCAGGTTTCCATGTCTATAATCATTATGGGAGAAGACTGCAACCTCTCTCCTGAGGAGTGACTCGTGGATTTGAGCCACTAGCTTTTGGTTAGCAACCTAGCAGCACATAATGTTAGGAACATAGGAAATAGAAATGGCCTTTTGCAAGGCATATATTGGCAGGGTCACTTTCATGTTTATTATTAGTCTTTTTTATGGGCCAAAAGTCAAGAACCTAAAGATCTGGATCCTGAAATATTTCTTCCCCTTCTTTATTTTTATGATTATTAAACAGACAAAGCTGGAAAGAATATAAGAAGGCTAATCTCAGTCTACAAAACATGTAAAAGATGGCATAATCTTGACTTTTCTTATACAAGACCAATTCATGAGTGGCGGTTCTATTGCCTGTGCCTGAATGAGATGCAATAAAATTTTCAATAAACTGCATTGTAAGAGCTGTACTTATCTTTCCCATAGAATGCCTAACTGAGGCTTCTGATTATACTGGAGTGCCCTCTCATCATTCCTAATTTATAATGTCAAGATGTGTTTAGCTTTAATAAATTAAGCTTTGGGGGAAAGACTTGGGATCAAAAGTTAAACGTGTGTTTTAAAAAGGTCATTTTTCTTCTACATCATACTATTTAACAAATGAGGAAGCTTGTAAAATTCTGCTCTTAGTGTGTTTTATTATTCATTGGAGGACATGATGATTTGACAATTGACAATATAAAAATGAGAAGAGAATAAACAGAAGTATGTAATTCCACTGTCTCCTACTCTAGTTTAATTGGGCAGACTTCCTGTTAAGAAATTCTAAAAATGTGAATCCTGCAGCTGTGCTCAGAGGAGATAACCCAGAACTGGAATATGGCTACCTTCTGCCACTTCAGTGAGGACCATTGCTTCCTCCCCTCAAACTTTTAGTTCTTCCAACCTTCATCCTATTTTCTTTCTCTCTCTTCCTTTATGCTTCCTTTTATTTACTCCTCCATCCACATTTCTCTATTAATATTATTTCAACATATTCCCATTCCCTGACCTCTAAAAGGAAGCTGTGAGTCACATTTGAAGATTATTTATCTATCTATCTATCTATCTATCTATCTATCTATCTATCTATCATCTATCTATCTATCTATCTATCTATCTATCTATCTATCCATCCATCTATTTATTTAGGAATCTTTGAAAGAAAGCCATTTCCCTTTGCACCCAAAAAGGCACATTTATTCCCTGAAATTTCACCCAGGAAGGGTCCTCAGAAATTCAAGAAAGCTCTGCTGAGGAGATTAACTCTCTAGTTGAGATGACATGGCCACTTAGCAATCTAAAGTACACAGAGCTCCGGGCTCACCTCTGAACTCCTTCATCTTTCATGAGTCAAGAATTGCTTTCACAACAAAACAATAGTTGTGGTTTCTCTTACCTGAGAGTACACTAATTTGTTTATACAAAGTATCTCTCAAATAAATTTATGTGGTTCCAGATGTCCCATCTGTGTCTCAGTCAAAATCTTTGCAGGCCCTCATGCCTCTTCACTGTCCATTGTGGCTGTGGATTCCTGAAAGGCTCTATCTAGATTGGTTATCTGTGAGGTTAGTGGGTGTGGGGAAAATGACTTGAGAATAAATGGAACTTTAGTCCCACTGAAGATGTCAGGCTATACCATCTACTGTGGCATCTACTCACTTGACATATGTCTCAGCTTCCAAGGGCAGGGGATGACTTCTGAGGTTAGTAATTGTAATTTGAGCAATATCCATAGGGGCAGTATGGAGAGTTGGACCTCTGCTAGTTTCACAAAGGGAAACTGTCTTTATTGACAACATCCACAACACAATACTAACACCTATAAGGTCACACACAGCCTTCCACACTCCTGCAGCCACTTGCACTAGTATTAACACCAATCTTCCTGAGTTTAATGAGTTTAATCCAAAACTCGTTGCCATGACCACACAAACTTCATATACTTATACTCTTGATTGTGAGGTTTATTAGGAAAGTTGACAGGCTATAGGTTAGTATAGCAACAAGCAGCAGTATACAATAAATAAATATCCAGTATATCAGTCCAGAATAATGTTAATAGACTATACAGGTTGGCACCAATACAAAAACCCATACAGTTCCTTCAGTACTTCAGCAAGCCTGGTCTTGTCCTCTGGCTCTGATTTCATGGAGCAGCAGTTCCAAGTCAGGAACATCCAAATAGATTAGTAGCAGTTTCAAATCAGGCCGGTATTTCTGTGTTATTCAGTCCAGATAACCTTCTCAGACCAAGTGTCAACAGTATGTTGTTGTTGTGTACCGTAGAGTTGGAACTGACCCATTGCACATCCTCTGGCAATTTTTCAGAGACAGGAGGAGATTGCCCGTCCTTCTCCCACAGAGCAACTGGTGCCCTTGAAAGGTTTCAAGATTGCAGTGCAGATCTTGCCACTACACCACCAGAGCTCTCTATCAACACTATATCACATCTTATTCCTACTTTAGAACACAGTATATAGTCTCTTAATCCAGACAACTTCTCATGCTCCTGTGACCTTGGGCTAATTTAACAAATGATGCTGATGGTACCATGCTGGTCTCCCCTGCCCTCTGGCACCTGTTGTTGCTCTACCATAGATCCAGGTCTGGGGATTTTGCATCTGTTGGTAATGTAAGCAGACCATGATCTTTCAAGGTAGGTAAAATTGAGGCAGTTACATAAACAATGGCCTAGGAAAGCCATTTTTTAGTAACAGACCCACTGCACTGCAATAATATTTATTTCTTTAAAAGAGTAGATAGCTTCAAAACTTGAGATATAAAAATAGCCTGGCATTGTCCATACATAAACAGAGCAAGAAGTCCAGGACTTACCATCTTATAATGTGCCAATGGGGTTTCATGAATCAAGACCTGCCCTTCTTCTTTGCAAATAGAGCAAAGTATGACAGCTTGTATTGAGGTCAACTTGATTCGCTAATTCACTCACGGCTGTTATTCTCCTCTTCCTTTCCTACTTTTTCTCCCTATTGTTGGCTGAAACTCATAGTGACCCTATGTACAATAGCTCTGAACTGTCCCAGTCCTGAGCCATCTCGTTGACTCCAGCACACTTAACCCCTAAGTCAGTCCATCTCACTAGGGAGTACTTATTGTTGTAATTCTTAATACATCTGCCTGAATTTTGGCTCGTACTCTGTAGTTTACATTCCACTCAAGCCCATTATGTACCAACTGAATAATTTGCAAGCCATCATTGATTTTTTGAGTTGCTGTTAGGAAGAAAGGATCCTCTCCCCATACTTTAATTATGACTCTGATAATAGCAAAATGGAGTCAGCATTTGATATTCTTAGGTATCAATATTTACTGAATCGTCCTAATTTCTAACCTAACTCATTATATTATGTGAACTTGGAAGGCATGAAATAATATAAAATAGCATGATTAAGTGACACATGGTGTTTTAAGTGGTTGTTGTTGTTGTTATGTGCCATCAAATATGACCCATAGGACTGTTGTTATTGTTGTTGATTGCTGTCAAGTAGAGCACAATGCATAGCGACCCTATGAATAAAAAGCTTGAAGCCTTTCTGGAACTATCTTCATGTACAAAGTTTATAGAGTTTCCAGAGGCATGTTTTTTAGAAACTGGATGCCACTCCTGCTTCCAAACTGAGGATTTAAGTCCATTCTTCCCAGTTTAGTGAAATGACACTGGAGGGGACCCAAATTTGTGGGTGAACCAGAATGATAACTTGAGATGAAGTGAAAATGTGGATTGATGCCCTGCTAAAACTCAGTCTTTTAGAAACAAAGGTAGCATTTTTGCTGCGTAGCATCCAAATCTTCTGTCCAGCTGAGTCAGAAACAACGTTGTCCAACTCAAAAATGGTGGTTGACTAATCCACTTTGAATGTGTTTTAATCCAAACTCCTGCATCAGGATACTGAAAAGGCTTCCTATGCCTCTTTTTAGCCTCCCATTCCAGGGCTTTGATCTATAATTTTTCCTTTTTTAATCACCCTTTTATTTCATCCAGATTCTAAAATTCTGGGTCTACTCTGCTTTTGCATCATTGCCATAAGTATCCTATGAAAATTGAAATTTTATCCTATCGTGTGATTTCATCACAATTTCATTCATGCTGAGTCTATGATTGCAGTTTTCATCTCTTTCACTGACCCTCCACTTTTCCAAACGTAATGCCCCTTTGCCCCAAAGACTGGGATCTTCTGACAATATGTGGAAAATATGTGGGACAAAGTCTCACCATCCTTCCTCCAATATAGATTTTTTGTTTTGGGAAGGCCATGGTTTATTCACTACTTTTTGGCAACAGTTCTTTTTTTTCAATAATTTTTTTTTAATTTTAATTGTAATTTTAACAAAAGTTTACAGAAAAGTTAGAGTTTCATTAATTCATTGTTGCACATTTTAACCCCTGTCCCTCCCTTCCCCTTCCCCAAGTTGACTTTTTCCTTTTCATTAGTTTATTTACAAAATTCTAATACAAATTCGAACAAATTCTTTTCATTTCCCTCAACCCATCAAACTGTACAACCCAATGATTAATTCCCTCTTCTCCCTGTACATCCACATCCCTCTGCTTCCAGCCTCTCCCACCCCTCCTCTATCCTTATATCATTCTACAATAATGGTCTTATACAATATTTACCCTTGTGGGACTGAGTTAGTTCACTCAGCATAATGCTCTCCATTCCCTGTCAAGTAATAACTTATAAAATTATTGTTCCTGCATGCTACATAGTATTCCATTGTGTGAATGTACCATAATTTCTCAATCCATTCATTTGTGGTTGGACATTTGGGCTGTTTCCATGTTCTTGTGTATAAATCTCAGTGTGTGCCTCGGTTCTCATATTCTCAGAGTATATTCCAAGTAGTGTAATAGTGGGTCATATGGAATTTCTATATTCAGCTGTTTGAGGAAGCGCCAAACTGTCTTCCAGAATGGTTGCACCATTTTACAATCCCACCAACAATGTATAAGATTTCCTTTCTCGCTACATCCTCTCCAACATCTATTACTTGCTGCCCTGTTTAACTCTGCTGCTCTTAATGGAGTGAGATGTTACCTCATTGTGGTTTTGATTTGCATCTCTCTTCTTGGCAACAGTTCTTTGATCCAGCTTTCTCTTGCATATAAAGAAGTAGAAAATACAATGGCTTAAGTCATGAATGCCATAGTCTTTTAATTGACATTCTTGATCGTTTTAATGTAAAACCTATACTTGGACCAGGAGGCAGTTGTCAGAACAGAACAAGGAAACACTGCATGGTTCAAATTGGGAAGGCATACGCCAGGGATGCGTCTTATCTCCATACCTTTTCAATCTGTATGCAGAACAGATTATCCTGGAGGCTGGCCTCTATGAAGAGAAATGTGGGGTCAAGATTGGTGGACAATCTATCAACAATCTGCATTATGCAGATGATACAACCCTGCTTGCTGAAACTGAGGAGGACCGGAAGCACCTGCTATAGAGGGTAAAGTACTGCAGCCTCCAGTATGGATTGAGGCTCAATGTCAAGAAGAAGACAAAGATTCTCACCACTGGACCAATTGGCAGCATCAGGATGGATGGTGAAGAGATTGA
>NW_006399893.1:6331240-6333302 GCF_000299155.1 Elephantulus edwardii | reverse complement strand
GTCTGATACAGGCCATGGTCTTTGCAATCACTTGTTATGCATCAGAGAGTTGGACAATGACCAAGGAGGATAGAAGGAGAATGGATGCCTTTGAGCTGTGGTGCTGGAGAAAAGTATGGAGAGTCCATGGACTGCTAGGAAAACTAACAGATTCATCCTGGAAAGGGTTAAACCAGTGGCTCCTTGGAGGCAAGGATTCTGAGGCTTCATCTAACATACTTTGGACATGTTGTAAGGAGAGACCAGTCCTTGGAGAAGGACATCATGTTTGGGAGGGTGGAGGGACAGTGCAGGAGGGGAAGACCCTCTATGAGGTGGATTGATTCAGTGACTGGAATGATCGGGATGGGAATGTTAGAGACAGTGCGATTGGCCCAGAACAGAGCAAAGTTTAGGGCTGTTGTACATAGGGTCACTATGAGTCACAAGTGACTCGACGGTACATTACAACAACATGCTCTTTAGTTCTTGAAAGAGGTCCTTGACAACAGATTTCATCTTTTTATTTGACTGCTGATATCATAGATTTTTTTAAAATTTGTTGTAACAAAATTTATTATTTATTCACTGGCATGTATCTCCATCGTTTTGTGAAGGAACTGGGCACAAAATTACTTTCTTCATGGTTCCTCCTTTATGTTATTTTTATAATTTCTCTTATTTTCCTTATTTTTAAGAACATTGATGTAATAATATTTTGAAACTTATGTTACCAAGAACAGTACTTTGTTTTTTATATTGAAGAACATTATGTGTTTACCATTCCTTTTTTTCCCATTCTCTGTGAAATTTTATTCCCCATTCATTTTATATTCTCTTTTCTGCCGTCTCTAGGCTTGAAGTACAGACATTTGACTCCTAGCCTGTTTGAAGATCCTATAAAACTTGCTTAGTCCTTTCCCCTTTGATTCAAAGTTATTTAACACTCAGTATAAAATTTATAGGCCTAGCTATTCTTAATAAACATGTCCTATATTTTGACATATAATAGGGAGCCCTGGTGGCCTAATGTCAAGAAGCTGCACTGCAATCCCAAAGGCAAGCAGTTTAAGGCCACCAGTTGCTGTATGGGAGAAGGATGGGAAATCTCCTCCTATGTGATTAAGTGTCTCTGAAAACCCTCCAGGTTGGTTCCAACTCCTTGGTACACACACAACAACATATTTGATATATGAACAGTCTGCTCAGTTTTCCTGATTCATTTAATCTTTCACTTTATGGGTGGGGGAATTCCCAAAACCAGAATCAATTTAGATCTACATTCTTTATCTTACTGATTATTTTTTCTACTTGTTGAATTTACAGGCTTGAAATATTCTTAAAATTGGAAAAATCTTAAGACATTCAGAAACTACTTCATATAAGTTTTTTTTTACTTTTTAAAATTAGAATTTATTTATTTGTAATTTCATATAAGTTTTATATCACTGATTTCTGAATAAAGTTCCTAGGAACCTTCTTATGAAGCAAAATCCATATTTTTCTGCTTTCCACCTTGTTATACCTGTTTCAGTTTATCTCTGGTATATTTTAGTATTACAGAAATTTGTCAGTGATACATAATACATATTACAGGGTGTGCTAGATTACTATTATGTGTCAAATAGAAAGTTTTGGCCACCTCGCACATTTTTATTTCCCCTTTTCCATCTTGACTATTTTAGTACAAAACAGATTAAAGTGTTTACAGAAATTTAGTTTCTGTCTTGCATCTATCTCATGTACTTCGCAAAGAGAATTTCACTCTTGTATTCAAGAATTATGACTCATATAGTTATACAACTATTAGTAGCAACGTTAATCAGAATGTAGATCTAAATTGATACCATAGATGTTGATTGTGGGTTCAAGCAAAATTAAATTCTTGATGACTTTAGTCTTTTCCTGAACATAATATTTCTTGTCCTATTGATCTAGTTGTGAAGAGTTTATAAAAGTGAGACTTTTCTAATCTCCTTTGCCAAGAAGGGACAATGCTGTACTCAGCTAAAAATGTATTTTTATCCAGTGTGAGTGAACATAGTTAGGAAATAAATTTTTCCCCATTTTTAAAAATAAATAA
>NW_006399893.1:6314486-6327314 GCF_000299155.1 Elephantulus edwardii | reverse complement strand
GTATTATTTCTACGTTTTTGAATCTACTGATGCTTGCCTTGTGACCTAGAATGTGATCTATTCTAGAGAATGTTCCATGCACTTTGGAGAAGAAGGTATGCAGTCAGTCTCCTCTACCTATTCCCTTCGCCCCTCTCAACATTCCCACACATGCCCCAATAGCATGTTTATTGGTGAGCAAGCTGTCCTTATGTGTTTTCCTGCCTGCGAGAATAAGAAATGATTGGGCACTTATACCTCTTGAAGGGCTTCCCTTAACCACTGCTGGGTATGAAAAGAGGGAATACATTCACCAGCTCCTTTCACCTTGTGAGTTAACCTTAAGTTTGATGTCATGACTTTGCTTAGTGTTTCAGCCATGCTTGGCCGCTTTCCCTGCCCAATCCATTGACTCACCTGTTGCTTACCTCTGACAACAAAGTCTAATGGACTACCTTTCCACAGACTTCACCTCAGGGTTTGATTCCTGAGAACCCACCACAGACATGTCCTTGGACAACCATAAAATTATTCATGTGGATTGTAGGGGCAAATAGAAAAGACATACTCTATAGCCTACCACTGAAAGACAACATCTTCTTATACATATGATTTTATTTCTTAATTTTGAAAACTAAGATAACACTAGAACAGTGGATCTTTCCATTTGTTTTTACCACTTATATATATTAGAGAGAGAGAGAGATTGAAGAACTTTTCTTGACATTCTCCTATGCAATGGTTCTCAACTGTGGAATATCTAAGGAGCTATTAGAGGGGGAAGAGAGATGGTGTTGAAGTGAGTATGTATCTCACCACCTTGATGCAGCTGCCCAGAGTGAAGGACCTTTACAATGGCTGTCTGGAGTGGAGTTAGTATCAATCATATGAACCACCCACAGGAAAATATTAATAATTCACTGCATAGTGTTTTACTTATTTAATAAATGTACCATAATTTATCTAACCATTTATGCCCCTGTTGAGATTTAGCTTGTTTCCATAACTGTAAATATATCAAAGCTATATATCTCATTTTCAAACAGTTCAAGTGAGTTTACCTTACTCTTCACCTTGAGTTATTATTCCTGCTGTATGACACCTTCCTTTACCCAAATGTTCCAAGATTAAAACCATAAAGTCCATCTTTTTTTAACTCTGATTTCCCCTCAAGAAGTGAGACTGAATAAAATTCATCCTATCATTGCCATAGCTATTATATTTATTTTTCCCTGTAACTATGTAAACAAAGAGCCTCACTTGATGTTTCTTAAATAGATCAACTGATGACTGCTTCTTTTTTCAGTCTAATTGCCATCCTATCGTCACAATTTTCATTCCAGTGATAGTTTTCATGGCCATAAACCCACCTGTCTTTAAAGGTCATCTTCCACCTCTTCTTCCATGTAATAATCTCAAAACTGAACACTTAGTATATTTTCTGACATCTTAATTTCATTTTCCTTTTCTTATGTGTATAAAGGAGAGGAAGACCCTCAAGCAGGCAGAATGATGCAGTAACTTCTGATATGGGCTCTTGTGTATCAGAAAGTGTGAGGATGGCACAGGATAGAACAGAGTCCATGTTTAGTTAATAGGGTCACTATGAAATGTACTCAACTTGACAGCACCTAACAACAACAACAATAAGGAGATCCCTAGACAGCTAGCCCTACCACTCACCTGGAAAAAACAAAACAAAACAACCCTTTTTTCTTCAGAAATATCACTGATTCTACATGTTCTAATATAGCTATAATTATAATTATTATAATTATTACAATGCAGATGGCTGCATGTAACAGAAAACTGTCATGAAATGTTAAAGGGTGTACAACAGATTGAGCTTCTGCCTCAATTTTGTCAGAGCTCATCCACCACAATTCTGTATCATTTTATTGGCTTTGCCCATTCCATATGTTGGCATCATTCTAAAATAGTTTCATTCAGGATGGGAAAATGCTTGTAGTAGATAGGAAATTTATCTCTGTTTAATTACATCTCATAGGAGTCTTTTGTATATCAAAGAAAGAATTTTTTTACTTTTCAAAGAGAGCAGCAAACTGGGACAGGAGGGAGCAAGGGGGGAGGGCTGGGCAGGGAGAAAAGTGCAGCAATGAATGAATGGAAATCCAAAATCTCTGTAAATGTTCATTAAAATTATTAAAATAAATTAAAAAATAAAAAGTGGAAAAATAAGAATGTTGAACAACATTTTACAGGTCCTTCATAGATGACTTTATTCTAGGGCATTATACTAGAGCTAAAATTAATTATTTACACTTCCCTGAAATAATTCTGTGTAGCAAGAGAGTAGCCATGAAGCAATTGCTAAAATGCTGGGACGTAGTAATCAATAATTGCCAGAGTGGAGATGGTAGCCCTAATTGTTGTTAGCTGCCCTTGAGTCTGTCCTGATTTGTGGTAATCCCATACAAGCACAGTAGCCTGCAGGTTACCCCATCTTCAAGGTCAGTTGCATGTCAGACGAGTTTTCCCTTGGCTGACTTTTCAAAGTACATCACCAAATAGTTGGGGCCTTCTTCATCTAGAAAGTCCACTGAAATCTGTTCAGCATCCTTGTTGTTAGTACAGACTTGAAACCAGCAGGTTTTCCAGCGTAGTAAATTGCATGGGAGGAGAGTGCCCCTTCTCTCTCCCATGGAGCAGCTGCTAGATTCTGTGTGTCTTTGAGTTGGCACTAAGCCTTACCATCAAGCCACTAGAGCTCACTTTGTAGCACGTAATCCTGTACTGTCCATAAAGTCCGTTAACTGGAAATCACATACAAGTTACTAGCAGGGAAGGTGGGAATTATGAACCACTACTGAACCACTAATGCTCTGTAAACCTAATTAAACCAAGCCCTCTGCCATTATGATTCTAATTAATGAAGATCCTCCATAAGGTTTCTGTGGCTACAATCTGTATGTGATGAGACTGCCCATCTTCCTTCGTCAGAGGAGCTAGTAGACTTTTTACAAATGAACTTTCAATTACCAACACAGCATATAATGCACTGTGTTGCCACAGTGACTTCTAACGCTTCTAAAGGGTTTTGCTTTTTACTTAGGATTAGAATGAAGCCCACTGCCCACTGTCACCTAGTTGGTTCTAATTCATGGTGACCCTTTCTCATCATGGGAACTTACAGCCTAGCTTTCGTATGCTATAAAGCTTTAGGGGAGGAGACTGTCCATATTTTCTCTGCAAAACAACTAGTGAATTCAAAGCACCAAGCTCTCAAGAAGCAATGGAACACAGTGCATACACTATCAGGGTTCCCTGATTGTATTTGGGTAAAACAAAGAGGTCAGCTTGTAGCCATCAGTACTTGTTAATCTTACGATTCATATTTTATAATTAACTTACAAGTCATTATGGTGAATTCATGGGGCCTAGAACAAGAATAAGGAGGTGGGTCTTGTGATAAGGAGCTCTGGTGCCCATCCAAAGGCTCATGGTTCAAATCCACTAATTGTTCAAGTGGGAGAAAGATGAGCACTGTACTCCTTTGCCATTTACAGCCTCTGAAAACCCTCTGTTTGTTCAACTGTGAGGCGGTTCTGACTTGACTGCACATAACAGCACAATAACACTCATGGGATGAAGTGAATATTGTAAAAATAGCCATGGGGCCTTCCACATTGAAGTGGACAAGAGAAGGCTGTAAGATGTAGCATATTACATTATATATCATGTATGATTTCTTGTTTATGAATATCAGTGATAATCACCCTTCTGGCTTCTGATAGGTGCTTAATAAAAATTCAATGAATAAATAGTCATAGACTCCAAACTTTCTGGAGCCATAGAGGTATGTGTTATAACTAACTTACAACTAATTACGGTGAATTCATGCAGCCTAGAACAAGAATAAAGAGGGTGGTGCTATGTCTCCCACTTCATTTTTGTTTTTCAGAAGTGTTTTGCTTAGTTCAGTCTCTTTGTTCTCCAAATAAACTTGACAGTTTCCCTTTCAATCTCCTTGAAAATATAAATTTGGTGTCTGTATTGGAATTGCATTGAACATGTAGATTACTCTGGTAGTATTGCCATTTTCAAAATATTGAGTATTCCTATCCATGAACAGAAAACATTTTTTTTCCATTTATCAAGGTCTTTTATTGGGTCTTGCAAAAATCATCTGTAGTTTTCTTTGTGTAAGTCATTTGTGTCTCTAGTTAAGTTCACTCCAGATATCTCAATTTGTGGTTGGCTATTGTAAATAGTATTTCTTTCTTGGTTTCCCTTCTCTGAGTTCTCTTTGTAACTGTAGAGGAATCCCACTCATTTTTTAATTTTAATCTTGTATCCTGCCACTCTACTAAATTGGCATACAAGCTCTAACAGATTTTGTTGAGTCTTTGGGGTTTTCAGTGTACACTATCATATCATCTACATTTAGAGGACAGTTTAAATATCTCTTTGCTAATCTGTCTGCATTTTATTTCCTTCTCTTGTATTATTGTCCTAGCAAAGACTTCCAATACAATGCTGAATAGAAGTGGCTATAGTGGTCATTCTTGTCTGGTCCTTGTTCACAAAGAAAATGCTTTTCGTCTTTCTCCATTGAAAATTATATTGGCTCTTGGTTTTTGTATATACTTTTCACTATGTTGAGGAAATTCCCTTCTATTCTAATTTTGCTGAGTGTCTTAATCAGGAAGCGGTGTTGGATTTTGTTAAATGGCTTTTCTGCATCAAAATCACTGGCAATAAGAGAGATGCAATTAAAAAACACATTGAGATATCATCTTACCCCAGTAGCGGTGGCAAAGTTTAGCAGGACAGCAAGTAATAAATGCTCGAGAGGAATTGGACAGATAGGACTCTTATACAGTGATTGTTACTAAACTGAGTTATCTGTAATTTTACATAATTCCCGCTCACCATCACAGATGTTATTAAAATTTGGCTGTGTTTTTATTGATTTTTTGCTATAAGACAGGGTCTCTGACTTGACTACATGCATCAATAAACTATGCTTAAAGTTATAATGGTTTTTCTAATTTCATGGCTAAGATTAGGGTACATCTCTGTATACAATATTTGAATTAGGTTTTTCAAAGATCTCAAAAGTAAGATCCTGTAGAGAAAAGGCCAAGCTCCACTGGGCAACAAGCCCCTTTCATGTTAATATGCTGAATGAACAGACAGTCTGTGGATGCGCTTAACAATTTATCTTGCTCTTTGGGGATTGTGCAACGAATGTCTCCAGTTAAATTAGAGCTATTGTTGTAGGTTCTTTTTTTCTTTCCGTCTTTCTTTGAATATTTTTTTTCCTTGAAAATGCATTCATGATTCAAAACTCCGTGGCTTCTAGGTACAGTCATCATAATGAGGTCGGACTCCACATGTATATGTAAATCCTAAATACCATTTTTCTGTCGTTAAATTATGATGACAAAAAAAAGGAACTCATGCATTTTGATCAGATCAAAGTTATTTATTTTGGGCTGAAAAATTTTAATTGGGTTCACAGTCATATTTGAAGGTTTTTTTGCTACTGCCTTTTGTGCTGTTTCAAAAGAATGATTATTACCTTTCTTCAGATATAATTAAAGGCCTTTACCATTAATCCCAGTGAAGCACAATGTTTGTTTGTTCATTATTACATATACTTGTGAAGTTTCCCACTCAATTCCTCTCTGGAACTTGGATCTCTAAAAGAATTAATTTAGTACCATTCCTTTTTCTCCATCTTTTGGCTCCTTCTATTATGCCGGACCTCATGCTAGGTATTGGGAACAGGCTGGTAGATGAGGCAGAGCCCTAGCCCTTCACCTCAGTCTAGTAAGAGACATGGGGCCTCATGAATACAGTGCAGTGCAAGGTCGTGTATAACTGTACAGACAAAATGTAAGAGTGATTCAGTTCATGAACCATAGAAAGAAGATAATTAGCAACTATGTGCCTGAGTTGGTATTGAATCATGACTATTTACCTTTTAATGTTTTCTTCATCTGTTTCGATATCCTAACAAGATTGACTCAAGAACTACCCAGGAGTGTACGATGTCAGCCTAGTAAAGATACATGACCTTCGTTTTTGTTTTGTGCTCCTTAAGTAATGGATTCAATGATGTTTACCTCTGAGCATCATAATAAATGAGAGCTCTATGGTCTCTCCTCTTTTGACAAAACTAAAACTATGCCCAGCACAGGTCCAAACACAAAGCTATTGTTTAGCAGTTTTTACATTTCCAAATGCAGAATCAGTGTCGCTTTCCCCATGAATAGTGCCAATACACTTTCTATCTCTTGTTTCAAATGGGTTTGACCAAATTTTAAAAGTCCTTTATTTGGATCTTTGCCCCTCCAAATGGACAGCTCCTCGTCTTCTTGGACTTATTTGTTGTTGTTGCTGTTATGTACCATCGACCTCTTCTAAGTCCAGCCTGCACATCTATCTGGAAGTTCTCTGTTGACATATTGTTCCAAATGTTTTTGGATAATTTTCAGCAGAATCTTGCTTGCATCTTGGACTTATGATCCCATTTTTATACTAGCTTGTACTCTGTGCTGTTTACCTGTCTCTAACTTGAAGTCTGTCATTTCGGTTTGTGGGTTTTTTTGGGGGGGGGGATTTGTGGGTTTTTTTAACTCTCAGTAAGATTTTTGCTGAAAGATGGAGATGGAGCACAAGAGAAAAAAGGGTAAGAGTTGACATTCCAAATAAAAATCTTAATATTACTTGCAAAGGACCTAAAAATTTAAAAATGAAAGAAAGCAGCAACCAAACAGATTTGCTTCTTGAATCTAAAGAAGACCATGATGCCATATATTACATGCAGCAATTTTTATATCTTTTGCATATATATATATATATATATATATATATATATATATATATGTGTGTGTGTGTGTGTGTGTGTGTGTGTGTATGTATAGTTGAGGTGGTGGGAATGGAAGTCAGCTATGAGGCTAGGTGCTTTATTAGTTTCTTGTAAAAAGCAGTTTTCCTAAAAGAGTTTATAATACTCTTCTTTTAACCTTGACACTGTGTAATTCTGAGCCTCCTTAGTTGCAAGAAATTGGTAAGAACACCAAGATCACTTGATACCACTGCATGTGGCCAGACAGACAATTGACAGTGAAATTGCGAACAGCACTTGAGTTTTCTTACTGCACTCTTTTGTGTTGCTTTCTCTTCTTTCCATAAAGTATTTCCAAAAGGCAAGGTAGCTCAAAGATGGAAACTTTAGACATAGATTTCTTTGATGTTGTAGAAGAATACATGAAGTGAACTACATGAAAGTAGAGATTTTGGAACTACAATGTGTGCATTTAGATCTTAGCTTGGTCATTTGCTAGCAAGGGAAAAACAACACAACAGCAAGTTAATGGATCTCCCCGTGCCTCAGTGTACTCCCTGGTAAAATGCGGATGAAATAATAGTACCTGCCATAAGGGTGTTGTTGTTCCAGATCATGGGATTCATGTTCATAGCGTCTCTATGGGTCATAGTCGGCAACTAACAACATTAACAGTTATTGCCATATCTTTTGGATGTCGTCTGATGTTTGTCTTCTAGACCTGGAGGATCTACAGTTTGACTTCCTAGACATTATCAGTGACATCTGTGTCATGATTAAAGCAATGACAACATCATTCAGGGTTCAGCTAAAGAAGCAGGTCATTGTTGATAAGTGTGGTCAAGTCAACTGTGACTCATAGCAACCCTCAGAACAACAGATCATGACATTGCTTCATCCTGCACCATCTTTACAATCTCAGCCATACCCAAGCCTATTGTTATAGTCACTGTGTCACTTCATCTCATTGAGAGTCTTCCTCTCTTTTGCTGAACCTCTATTTTTCCCAGCAGTAGGCTATTTGTTACAACCTACAGGGATAGATTACTTAGTAAGTTAAGTATATGCTTGAGACAGCAACAAAACAAAGGCAGCAGATGTTGAAAGCCAGACAGGGCACTAGGAAAAAGCACCACAGTGGATGGGGACTGGCATGATGACAAATGACACTGATGCCAGCTTCAGTACACGAGAATGTGTCAGCTGATAAAACTCACGGGGAGTCACCAGGGCATTCGTGCTCTCAGTTGTGCACTTCAACACCCTATCGGCATCTAGCACTATGATTCTGTCACAGGTAAATGAAACTCCTTGTCCAGCTGGATATTTTGGAGGAATGTATTGTTTCTTTCTTAGTAAACAAGAGTTGGAAGTGGGTTGTCATCCAATATGTACTTAGAACTAACATGAGCAGGTGGTTACTGGGCAAGGACGAATGCATACTCATCTATGTATGTCTCACTATAGATCTAAAATAATGTATAAAGACTTAATAAAAATGATACATTATAATGTTGGATTACTATTTTCAGTGAAATAAATATAGATCATTACTTTGTACATTCCACTCCTGATATGTAATTTCATAATCCACCAGCTGCTCTGTGGGAGAAAAATGAACAATCTCCTTCTGTGTGATTTACTATCTCTGAAAATCTGCTACAGGGTCAGCTATGGGTCAGTTCCAACTTGAAAGTACAGAACAACAACCAAAGACTAAGTTTGCAGGTTCCAGAAAGACACATTTCACTCATTCTAGCATGTGTGAGTCTCTGATAGAAGAGAAAACAATGTGTATTTCCCATGGTTGACTTGACTTTACATATATAACTAACTTTAATGATCCAAAAACTCTGTAATGGAACATCATTCACTTTTACTCCAAAAGGGGCTCAAAAGCCTTTAGATACAATGATTCAGACACAATGATTCAAAAAATACTTTTTTTCCCCATTATCCTTACTCTATCTTTTTTTTCCATTATCCTTACTATATACAGAAGTACATGTTATGAATCAGCTTAATTGTGATGAAATCAACTAAAGGTTTGTGAGAACAAAGAAGGGAAAGAAAAGTTTGTAGGTAGAATATGTTAGAGTTGAAAAATGCATCCAAAAATTGTGGTGGTGGTGGTGCCTTGATCAGGCACACCTAAGTCTCCAGAATATAATAATTTATTGTAATACTTAGTTTCTGATCATCATATTTTCCTTTATGCCATATTTTCATCCTTTTATTTATAATTATAGTATTTTTTTCTAAATAAGTATCAGAAGTGATAGTTAAGCATTTTAAAGCAACATTGATGAAAGTTAGCTATTGTGGGGAATCAATGCAATTTTATGTTGATTACTGAAACAACTACCTTCACTAATTTTTCTTTACTGTAAGATATATGGAATAGTCTTGTGATACTCTTTTTAATGCAAAATGCTCTATTTGTATTTCTGCAGTAAAAATATTACTGCCTCACATCTACACATCCACTAAAGATTTTATAATCCCGTTCATCTTAGTTTACTAAAACAGCATATGCATTTTTTGTGTATGTGACAGTCATGTTTTAAAAGTTACATCGTAGATGGCTAAAACATATATACATATATGTATTTATCTCCTTCTTTTCTTGTTCACACATTCTCACTCTTTCATATTGTCCTTTCTGTCTCATATTACTATTTCTCTTCAACATGTATTGTTTTGTTCTGTAAAGTTGAAATCAACTCACAGTTCTCTGTGTGCATGTCTCCATAGTGCGCAACATTTCACAAATTCCTTTTCATTGTTTAATGTTGCATAGTATTCCATTGTGTGAATGAACTGTAGTTTCTTTAGCCATTCTTTAATTGATGGACACCTAAGTTGTTTCCATGTCTTAGCTGTTTGTTGTAAATAATGCTACACAATCTACTTAAGTGCTCATGTATCTGTCTGTGCTCCTCCTTTTATTTCTTTGGAGGATATAGGTCATTGTGAGATTGCTGAATCAAATGGTATTTCTATTTCCAAATTTTTCAAGGTGTACAAAACTGCTTTCCATAGTGCGTTTATCAACATTGAGGGTTAATACATTAACTGTGTTGTGTTGTGTTGTGGTGTTTTTTTTTTAATCCAAATAAAGTTCTCAAGACAAGAGTTCAACTATTAATGTACGTCACTTTCATCCTGGACATTAAAATTCATATCCAACTCAGTTCTTTCTGCTCCCTTGTTCCCTCAACACCATTTGGCCATTTAAGAAATCCCATTTCATTTATGTTAGCAGTTATGTTCAAAACCTGTACAGACCTTATAGAGGAAAGCAAATTCCTCTGGTAACTCATTTGTCTTCCTGGACTTTAAAAGCAGATGAAATTTTAATAAGGTTTAGATGTTAACATGACTGTCTTGTTCCTCCCTGTGCCCACTTGAGTACTTCAGCAAGTTATAAATAATTATGAAGCACCTTACATGATAGGTATATGTATAATAACTATTATTTATCCCTTCATTTATCACAAATATTAAAAGGCAGAGTTATTAAAAGTTCAACAGCTTCTCATACCATGTCTAGGTTAGGGAAAAGCATCAATTTCTGTGTAACAGTAATCAAGGTGGTCATTCTATATGGTTGTTCTGTTAGCATCTTATTTTAACATAGTTAAATAATAGTGTCCATGTGCCAAGCATCTTTTGAAACCTATAATGCACCGATTGCTCACAGTAAAATGAGATAGTGTTATTGGAGGCATGTTATGGATGGGGATACTGAGGTACAAAGGTTAAGAAACTAACTCGAGCTTGGTGCATTAATCATTGACTTCTCAGCGTTCTTAGTTCTTCATTACTTAGCCATGCTGCTTGCCTCGACCCTCACAAGCAAATGGTTGGTTAGGCTGCTGTGTGGAACAGCGTGCAAAAAGAAGAAAGTGTTTTGTTTCTACTTATAGAGTCAAGCATGTGCATACACCACAGAAAAGCGGAGGATAGTCAACATGGAGCTATGTACACGAGAAAGAGCAAAGGCAGGCTAGAGACTTGACTGGTCGTGGTGGTCACTGTGGCTTATCCTCAGGATAAAGCCCAGGCTTTGCTTAAAACATAGTAGTCACTGCACTGGAAACAACACAACATGTGGGGGTCAATCCATTTTAATGTTAACACTGCTGCCTTGGCAGATGTTTATCTGAGCCCTAATTGTTATTTCTCTCTTGAATGATTGATCTGAAATATTTACTGACAAGAGTTCACAGATATAGCAAAATTTGAAACCATCCCCTGGTTAGGGAAAACGCATCAATTTCTAAGTTACATTAATTAGAACAGGTACAGAGGAAGCATTGGTGCAGATAGCATTTTTTTCTAATTTAACAAGACTTTCTACATATTGGAATTCTTTATATCCTCACTGTGACACTCTTGGCAAATTCATTTTCTTGGATGTAAAAGAAAACATGTAGATTAGAATTAACTAGCCCTCAAAAGTAGCAAAAAAATCCCTGGGTGGCACAAATGACTAAATGCTGTTAGCCCAGAGGTTGGCAATTTGAGCCCGCAGGGAGTTTGATCATAGAATTCATAGTGCACTGCTAACAAAAGAGCTGCACGTCTTCAGTGGTTCAAATCCACCAGCAGCTCCACTGGGAGAAGATGAACAGTCTCTTCCTATTAAGATTGACAATCACAGCAACTTGATGGAGGGTTTATGTGACAGCAGAGGATGGAATGGAAAGAGCCATAGTGATTTGCCCCTGCAAGCCCTTGAAGAGCCTGAAGACCACTGTTCTCCACCATATACAGGAAGTTGCACACAGTCAACTCCACCGCAACCAAAAACAACCACAACAAAAGTAGCAAATGGCTACTATGCTTAAGACATCTTAGCCTTTGCAAGGTTACAAGGTATCAAACATAATCTTGAAAATCTCAGTAGGCTACTTTGTCCCTATCTCATCTTTATTAAATCTTTCTTTTTCTGCTAAGTTTTTAAAAATAAGTCTGTGCCAATCAACTTCATATTGTTCTCTCTGCAGTGAAATTGTTTTCATGGGTTTTTTATGTTAATTTTTCATTTCAAGTCAGACCTTTTAGCTCTTGTGTAATTTAATGTGATTTGGCTTGGTTTTGCAGCCTCTCAAGTAAGTCTGGTTAACACTCACATAATTACTAAGATTAGTCAAATTAAATCCCTAATGTTTCCGAAAGGCTCTGGTATTCGTTATCAGTTAAACTTTTCATAATCTATTCCATGTCAAGGGATTAGCTAGTTGTTTAGAGGTATTTTCCACATATTATGCCTGTTTGTGTAAGAGGATAGTTTCTGTAATTTTAACATAATTAATGGTAGTGGTTTAGGATTTGGCCTGCTGCATTTAAAGTATTAATCATTAAATAAAAACGATTAACACCTACAATGCCAAAAGAATGGGCCTCTCAGTAATATTTAATATTTCCCTTTTCTCTAGAAAAGGAGCTTCTTCCAAATTTACTCTTTCTAAGTCATCTTTACTTCTGGAATACAAATGTCAGTCCAAACTTTGTCTTTTTGAGATCCTGAAACTATTATTTTATGAGGCCAGGGCCCAGCACAAGAAAAATCCAGTTTTACTGCAGTTACTTAAAACAAAACAAATCAGCTTTCTTCTGCTCTCAGAATGTCTCCTGGCTGGCATAGCATTTTCAGAGCAGAAAACCTTTTATAAAATGTAAGAAAGAAAAGATCTGTCTAATAATAAAATAGTCATTTACTGTAATGCTTTCTGATAAAATTTTCTTTTATAACATCATTTTATTCATTTAGCAAACTGAGAGGGGCAGCCAAAATGCATCTGGGGATCCTGACCAAGGGAGCCTTCCTTGTCCACCTCATCCTTTTGTCCAAAGACCTTCTGTGGACAGCAAGTGTTCTTCACCCACTGCTTATCGGAAATTGCTGCTTAAATTTTGTCTTCTGATGCCCAGGGTCAAGTTAAGGCATGGCAAGGCCCTAAACACTGATACACTGGTGTTCTCATTGCTGCTCACGCATGTGTGAATAAGATACTCTCTCTCTC
>NW_006399893.1:6279920-6314386 GCF_000299155.1 Elephantulus edwardii | reverse complement strand
GCTCTTGTGGCCTAGTGGCAAGAAGCAGTGCTGCAATCCCAAAGGCAAGCAGTTTGAGGCCACTAGCTGCTCCAAGGGAGAAAGATGGGCAGTCTCTTCCCGTGTGATTAACTGTATCTGAAAATCTGCCAAAGGGTCAGCTATGGGTCAGTTCTGACTCTAAGGTGCACAATAACAACATATGTGTGTGTCTGTCTTAGCTAGCTATCATGTAACATTTTAAAAAATGAGAGATTGAGCACTAAAGTAGCATATGTCATATTAGCACATTGAGAAGAACTTGATAAAATTTTTACTGGATGTGCAGTGTTAATATGTCTTAATGTCAATCACATTTTAAAAAAAAAAATCTATATAATCTCAAAAAAAGAAAATGAAACAGAGAAACTTAGTTGTTTCAACAATCAGTGTACAATTCTGTTCATCTCCAACCTTGAACAATTGATTTTCATTCATTATACTCTTAACAGCTCATATTTAAATTAAGACTGTGTTTTTAAATGAATAAATAAAAAGATGTCATAAAATAAAATTTAATCTGCAAATACTACAATAAATTAATATAGTTTACTTTTAGATAAAACTTTCTAACATTTTAATTAAAGCATTTCTAGCTATTCTTTGCTCTTGGAAATTATTTAACGATCTCATCACAATGAAGCTGCCTAATTATAATATGGATAAAGAATTAAGTTTTTATTGAATCACTGTTATACACTAAGGATTTCTGAGTCTCTTTAGGGATGAATATGAATGTTTATTGCACAATTTATTGATCACCCACATTAAGGTTGCATGTAAATCAATTTCCATGTTAGTCAACGCACATATATTTTTATCTTCTGTTATTTGGCCACCTAATGGTAAGGAGTTGTGCCGCCAACCCAAAGGTAGGCAGTTTAAATCCACTCACTGCTTTCCAAGAGAAAGATAAACAATCTCCTTCTGTGCAATTTACAGTGCTGGAATACTCACCTACTGAAGGGTCAGCTATGGGTCGATTTCAGCTTGGCAGCACAGGACGACAAGATCATTATGAAATTATTCATCTCTACATGAACAAAATGGCTCTCCTTAATCTGTAAACCTAATTCTTATGTGGGAAGGAAGCTGTTACACTTCACCATAGAGTTTGCACGTAAATCTTCAGGAAAAGCCTGGACTCTTTTCCTCATCTCCATTGAGTACGTCCACATGGCTTAAGAAGGGAAATGTATTTGAAAGTATCCTGCAGGCTTTTGTCCTTTCCATATGAGATTCAGCTGTCTCAATGCTGGTGTAGTACTTGGAGAGGCACAGTCAATCCCTGGCATTCATTATTTCTGGAGTACTTCTGTCATTTGTTTCTTTCCAATGTTCTGCAGTGGTGAACTTATTAATATTCATTACCTAACACTGTTTGTTTTGTTGTGTTTTCAAAATCTCCTAAATTATGTATATACCCTGTTGATGTTTGGTTTGTAATTTCTTCATCAGTACAACTTTTTTAAGCAGGAAAATGTGATAAATTGCTTGTTAGATTTTCTGTTTGTAGGCAATATGTATTTCAAAATAATGTTTAGGTAAACATGTGCTGCTACTCCAAAGGTGATGTTTCTCTGGCAGTTCAAAGCTCCTTAGGGGAAAACTGGGCAGTCTTCTCCTGTGGGATTTACAGGCTCTGAAAACTTTCAGGAAGGGTGCCTATGAGTTGGTGCCAACTCCAGAATCTACAGGCAAAATGAAATATGGTGCTGTGTGTTTGTGTCACTGAAAATAATTGATCAGACTTTATAACTTATTGGGTTTATCCATTTTTGCATGCTTCTTAGACATGTTGTTGTTGTTGTTATGTGCCATCGAGTCGCTTGCGACTCATAGCGACCCTATGTACAAGAGCTCTATACGCTCTTCTATCCTATGCCAACCTAGCCATTTCAAACGCACTTATTCCCACCTCCCTAGTCACAGAATCGACCCATCTCATCAAAGGTCTTCCTCTCCTTCTCAGCCCCTCCACTCTGCCAAACATGATGTTCCTCTCCAAGGACCAGTCCCTCCTCACAACATGCCCAAAATATGTCAGATGAAGCTTCAGAATCCTTGACTCCAGGGAACATTCTGGCTTCACCCTCTCTAAGACAAACCTGTTTGCTCTCCTAGCAGTCCATGATATAGTCAACACTCTTCTCCAGCACCACAGCTCAAAGGCATCAATTCTCTTTCTGTCAACCCTATTCACTGTCCAACTCTCTGATGCATAGCACATAACTGCGAAGACTATAGCCTGGATCAGGTGCACCTTAGTCTCCAGTCTGACATCGTTGCTCTTCAGTACTCTTGAGAGGTCCCTCACAGCCGACTTTCCCAATGCAATTTGTCTCTTATTTCCTGGCTGCTGTTACCAAGATTGTTGACTGTGGATCCAAGTAAATTAAAACTGTTAACTATCTCAATCTCTTCACCATCCATACTGATGCTGCCAATTGGCCCAGTGGTTAGAATCTTTGTTTTCTTGATGTTGAGCTTCCATCCATATAGGAGGCTGCAGTCCTTGACCTTCTGCAGCAAGCACTTCAGGTCCTCCTCAGTTTCGGCAAGCAGGGTTGTGTCATCTGCATAACGCAGGTTGTTGATGATTCTTCCACCAATCCTGATGCCACATTCCTCTTCGTATAGCCCAGCGTCTCAGATGATCTGTTCTGCATACAGATTGAAAAGGTATGGAGACAGAATACATCCCTGACGAAGCCCCTTCTTGATTTTGAACCATGTAGTGTCTCCTTGTTCTGTTCTGACAACTGCCTCTTGGTCCAAGTATAAGTCTCACATTAGCACAATCATGAGGAAGGGATTAATATAATCTGTCCCAGCCCAGTAACCTTGTTCATGTTCGATATAGTTGTATTTTGGGTGAATGCAGCAAGAGAGAGGCATCACAGCCCACTCCTACTTCTTACTTATTAGAAAGAAATACCATCTTCTCTTAGAAGATCCATTAAGATGAAGAGCTTCACTTACATAGTAGGAGACTATAGGAGGCAGAGTCAAAGAAAATGTTGAAGTAGTCCCAAGACTCATTGCTTTGAGTTTGAACTGACTCATAGCTGGAGCTCCACAGCATGGGAGGAGATTTCCCATCCTTCTTCCTTATTTTGAACCACCAGCCAGATACTGACTTTGAATTAGCACCACTCCTTAAGAATTATGGTACCAGAGCTCCCTGTTAAACAGCAGGAATCTTCTACCATTGTATGTACAGTTCTCTCCTGAGCCTGTGTGAGCGGTATTCCTGGCTAGCAAATTTTATGCTCTGGCACTGGTATTAGTTTAGTGTATTGCTTGGCCAATTTCCTACTACTGCACTGTTTGCATTTCCTTGTACCTTATATCTGATTGCCATTGTGGGTCTTGGTTTCAGACAACTATTGCCCCTTTTTTGTTTGTATTGCCCTATGCATGTGATTACCTCATTTGCTGGATAATCTATCATTCTTACTGCTTTAATTGCTTCTAATTCCCAAAAGTGGGTTAATATACCCCTTTGCATCTGTCTGAACCTATCCAGCTCTTGTTGGGAAAAGAGAAGCTGACACCATTTTTATCTTCACAAAAGTTGACAAAGTTAATGGGAAATAAAATTACTGATACTGCAAATATATTAGTCCCTTTAATTTGTAAAAAATTACTTTTATTTTCTTTATTTATTTGAAAATTTACATACCATGTGAGTTTTTCATCCTTACTATTTTTTATTATAACTTAGTAATTGCTATTTCATTTGATCATTCATACACATTTTATTTTATATTAGCTACCATTAATTGATTTTTGTTGTTGATCTGTGTTGTTACGAGTCACCTGCGACTCAGAGGAACCCTATGTACAAAAGCTCTGAAGCCTATCCTGAGCCAATCTCACTGACTCTGACACACCTACTCCTATTGTCTCAGTTATTGTATCAATCCATCTCATCCAGGCAGGGTCTTCCTCTCCTGCACTGTTACAGGAATGATATCCTTCTCCAAGGACCAGTCCCTCATGACCATGTGCCCAAATTATGTGAGATGGAGCTCCAAAATCCTATGCTCTAAGGAAAACCTTTCTTTCACTCTCTCCAAAACAGACCTGTTTTTCTTGGTGGTCAATGATATGTTTAAGATTCTTCTCCAGCACCACAACTGAAAGGCATCAATTCTTCTGTCATCCTTAGTCACTGTCCAGCTTTCTGATGCTTAGCAAGTAATTGCAAAGACCATCTCCTCGATCAGGTGCAACTTAGTCTCTAGACTGACATCATTGCTTCTCAGTACTCTGGAGAGGTCCTTGACAGCAGATTATCCCAGTGCAATTTATCTTTCAATTTCCTGACTAGTGGTGCCAAGAGTGTTGATTGTGGAGCTGAACAAGCTGTAATTGTTAACAACCTAAATCTCTTCTCCACCTATGGTGAGACCAGTTGAGCTAGTGGTGAGAATCTTTGTCTTCTTGATGTTGAGATTCAGTTCATATCGAAGACCTGGACCTTCTGCAACAAGCGCTTCAGGTCCTCCTCCATTACAGTAAGCAAGGTTGTGCCATCTACATAACGTAGGTTGTTGATGAGTCTTCCTCCAATACTGATACCACATTCCTCCTCATAAAGCTAAGCCTCCCTGCATATACATGGAGGGAGACAGGACACATCTCTGACATACTCCTTTCCTGATTTTGAACCATGCAGTGTTTCCTTGCTCTGTTCTGAGGATTGCTATCTGGTCCAAGGTTTGGCATGAACATAATCTAGTGTTCTGGGATGTCACTGATTAATTAAGAATATTTAATCAAACTTGTTTTGTGTTGCCTTTACCCTCACTTAATGTGGCCTAGGATTAAGAATCTGTGTTGAAATACTGAAGGTACTTGATTTGAATTCACCAGCTGCTCCATGGGAGAAGGATGAGCAATCTCCTTCCGTATGATCAACTGTCTCTGAAAACCCACTGGAGGTTCATCTGTGGGTCAGTTTGACTCAACAGCACACAACAACAATCAACACCTTAAGGAGCATTGGTGGCCTAGAGTTAAGGAGTTGTGTTGCCAACCCAAGAGCACATGGTTCAAATCTACCAGGTGTTCCACAGAAAGATGGGTAATCTCCTCACAAGTAATTTACATCCTCTGAAAACCCACTGGAGGGTCAGCTGTGAGTCAAATTCTACTTGACAGCACACAGTAATTGCTCCCTTATTGTGTGTTACCTTTTCCTTCACCAAATTTATTTATTTATTAATTTTTACTCAACTTTCCCACCCCTCCCATTCCTACTACACCTCCAAGATTCTATCTGTATAAATCTTCCATCAACTTTTTTATAATAGTGTTCTTATACCATAGTTATCCTTTTGTGACTGGATAATGTCATTAAGTATAATTTTGTTCCAGATTTGTCCATCTTGTACAATATCTCATAAATTCTTGATCCTTTTTAAGTGATGCATATCACACTCTATTATGTGAACATACCATAGTTTTTTATTATCCATCCATTGATGAGCCCTTAGGTTGTGTCCAGCTCTTTCCTGTCATATATAATGCTACAATAAACATATGTGTGCCTGTATTAGTTTGTGCCACAGATCTAATTTTTTGGGATATATACCTAGTAAGGGATTGTGGATCAAATTATATTTCTATTCATAGTTTTCTAAGGAAGTGCCAAACTGCTTTCCATAGTTGCCATTTCTCTACATGATAACCAATATTTGGTGTCTGCTGCCTTATTGAACATTGCTCTTTTTTCTGGAGTGAGAGGTCATATCTCATTGCTATTTAGATTTGCAGCTGTTCCATTGGAGAAATATGGACAGTCTTACCCATGCCATTTACTGCCTTTGAAAACCTGCTGAAGAGTTGGCTATGGACTGGTTCTGACTCAATAGTACGTAACAGCAAGTGATAGCCATTGAAATCCTCATTGCTGTTGAGTCAGATCCTACTTATAGCTGACTATGCATTAGGTTTCCAGTGGCTCTAAACTATACAGGAAGAGATTGTCCATCTTTTTTCTGCAAAGATTCAATCTACCTACTTTTTGGTTGACAGAAAAAATTCCTACCCACTAGGCCATAAGAGCTGACAAGAAGACATCTCTTTTTGTTCTCATTCCCTAAAAAAAGATGATTCAAACTAATGTGGAAATTATTGAACAATAACATTAATATCACATGCAAGTAAACTCTTGCTGAAGATTACTTAAGAAGGGCTAGAATAGTACATATAGCTAGAACAGTACAATACAGGAAACTGCCAGAAACATAAACTGGATTTAGAAGAGGTCATGGCACAAGGGATATCATCATTGAAGTCAGATGGATTTTGGATGAAAACAGAGAATGCCAGGAATACATTTATGTCTTAACTATGTAAAGATATTTGACTGTGTGGATCATAACAAATTATGGCTAACATTAAAAAGAATGGAAATCCATCATTATGCTTATATGAAACCTTTACATAGACCAAGAATCTGTTGTATGAACAGAACAAGAGTACACTGCATAGTTTAAAATCAGGAAAGGTGTGCATCAGAGTTAGATTGTTGCTCCACACTTATTCAGTCTATATGAGAAAAATATTCAAGAACTAGATTATGTGAAGAGAAATGTGGCATTAGGATTGAAGCAAGACTCATTAACCACATTAAGAGCCTGCATTAGGAAGATGACAACAAGCTTACTTGATAAAAGTGAAGCAAGCTTGAAACACTTGCTGCAAAAGATAAAAAACTGCAGCCTTCAATATAGATTACATTTCAACATCAAGAAAGCAAAAATACTCATTACTGGACCAGTAGGGATTATCATAATAGATGATGAAAAGATTGAATCTGTCAAATTTCACTTGACTTGGATCCATAATCAACACCCATGATAACAGCAGTCAAGAAAACAGAAGATGCTGTAATAGAAAAATCTGTTCTCAAAGACCTTTCTAAAATGCTAAAAAGGAAGGACATCAGTTTAAAGTCTAATGTGTGCCTGTTTAAAGTCTTAGGTTTTTAAATGACTTCCTGTGCATCTGAAGGTTGGACAGTGAATAAGGATAGCAGAAGAATCAATACCTTTGAATTGTGGTGTTGAAGTAGAGTACTGAATATCTATGGACTGTTAAAAAAATCTTTCTTGAATGAAGTGAAACTAGGGTGCTTCTTAAAGTTAAGGATAGTGAATCTTCATCTCAGATACTTCAAGCATCCATTTATTAGAAGGTGAATCTTTGGAAAAAGACATAGTTCTAGGAAAGTTTTGGAGAGTAAGAGGAAGACCATCAACAAGACAGATTGACTCAGTGACCATAGCAATGAGACTGAACATACCAAAGATTTTGAGGATGGCTCTGGACAGGGCAAGGTTCAGATCTGTTGTTCACAGGGTCACCATGAATAGAAGTTGATTCATTGGCACCTCAAACAACAACAGTTAATAATCATGAGCATTTCTTTATGTGTTTGTTGACCACCTGTATGTCATCTTTAGCGGCCCTTTATAATTCCATTTATTTTTCTGCCGAAGCATCATTAGCTTTTTGCTACTAAATAATTTAAAATAACTATTAAATTTTTCTAATAATACCTTTAAAACTTTGACCTTCGTGGCGATGTCCCTAACTGGTTTGGCCTGTGACACGGCCACCGGGCAGAACAAGCCCCAGGCTCCAATAAAACAGCAGAAAGCTAAAAAAAAAAAAAAAACAAAAAAAACTTTGACCTTAAGGTAAACAGAATTTCTTTCTTTTCATAGAATTCTTTTTTGTAATCTTTTCTAAATTTTATACTGGCTTACTTACAAAGTTCATAAATTTTGCATACATTGTTTTTCATCTAGAATCTTTCCCCTTTTCTTCACCCATCATATTATGTGACAGACACTATGATTAAGCACCACCCCCTTGAATCCTTGCACTTGTTCTACAATAATGGTCTTATACAGTATTTGTCTTTATGAGACTGACTTAGTTCACTTAGCATAATGCTCTCAAGTCCCATGTTAGGTAGTAATATGCAAAATCACTACTTCTGGGTGCTACATACAATTCTATTGTGTGAATAGAATTTTTGATGCCCAAGTTGCTCTCATTCTTTGTTTTCTTCTGGCATTTTTGTTTTGTTTACATCATTTATTCTCTACAGTGACCCTCTTAATTTGGTGACCAGATTTGCCCCAATTAGAAAGAAAGAAAACTTTGCTTGTAGCCTACAGAATTGGTGCCGTTAAGATGTTGTTCACTTTAGTGAGAAAGAGGATATAAGTAAGGCAGTGAACATCACATATATCTTTAAGTGAGGTATTTGCCCTGTTCATGATCCCCTGCAAGCAGACTGTTTTGCAATCTGGAGCCTGTCTGAGGGACCTGTAAGACAATTGATCCCAGGTATATATGGCAAATCTGACTGTTTACTTCACTGATTTATTCCTCGTCCATTTTGTATATTTTCCCACTTAACAGATCAATTAATCTCTGATATAGCTCTTCAGCAGTGTTTATATATAATACAGCTGATATTTCATCAATAGGAGTGATGGAATTCCGTTTATATATAAAAGAAAAATGGCATTAATTCTTACTCAGAGCAGGAAGTCATCACAATCAGAATTCAGCTCTTATGAGTAGATTATTTTACTATAAGTACCAAGAAGGCAAGAACAATGTCTGACTTTGTTCACCTCTGTCATCCTGTCATGCAACATAGTAACTGGCTTAAAGGAAATGTCTCTAAATTGGTTGTGGTTGAAATATTTACAGAGCAATTGTATTTGTTTTAGGTCTGAATAGTGTAAAATAATGAGTGACATGGATTGAATTGTACCTTCCAGAAATATAAATTGACTTGGCTAAGCACAACCCACAATATTTTATAATTTATAGAACAGTTACGATGTTAGCACTTACATTTGCTATTGACATTAGGTGCCATCAAGTCAACTATGACTAGAGGAAGGTGATTTATAATGTAATCGACTGTTATGTAATTTTATGTCATCAGCCTGTCCAGTTAATCAAGCCATATCCCTGATCAGATGCAAGGGATGTTTCCCTAGAGTCATATTGTGACTCACACTGCCTTTCCTCTTACAAGAGACAAAAGGGGAGAGAATTGAGCAGAGAAGGATGGCCTCCATATCACTGAAAAGAAGAGCCAAGAGTGGAGTTTGTCTTTTGGACCTAGATTCCTCTCCTGGGAAACTCCTTGAGCCAGGAGACACACACACAGAGAAAATCTTCCTTTAGAACCATCACTCTGAACTTGTACTTCTGACCTTGTACATTGTGAGAAGGTAATTTTTTATTTGTCAAATATACCCTATTGTGATATTCCTGTTTTAGCAGCACTAGATCACTAATATTGAAAAGCGTTATTTGAACTACCACCTGTGCAATTTTACTTATGTCATCAAAAGACCTGACTGTATCTTATAAAGATTTGTTGAGCAAAAGTCAAGAGACCTGGGATGAGTATGGCAGGGAAGAAAGAGTAAGAGCTTGGGTGTTAGATGTCGAAATCTCAACTCTCTTCTCTGTGGATGATTAAACAGTGAAGTCTTAACAAAAGCTTCATGGTTCAAGTGTACATGGAGACATTTTGGTAAAAAGACTTGGCAATGTGTTTCTGAGTGGTGAAAACTCTGTAGAGAACAATTTCAATATGCCATAGATAGAGCTGTAATGAGTAATAGATGACTGAATGACAAATGGTGAAACTTCCCTATACTTCTCTATTCATATAACTGTCTGCATCTATAAAATTAGAATTAAAATTCCCACTTCATGACATTCTTACAGGGATCAAATTTTGTAATATATTAAACAGGAAGGTAGACAGGCAATTAAAAAGCAAGACATGTCTGGAAAACTACAAGTTGTTAAATTTAGTTAGAACACTGGGTTCCCTTGAGAAATAAATGAAATCAGATGAAGAAGTTGTTCATACTGACCCTATGAACAACAGAGCTGAGCTTTCTTTTGCCATCTTTGTCATGCTCAAGTACATTGTCACAGTCACTGTGTCAATCCACCTTGTTGAGGGCCTTTCTCTCTTTCACTGACCTTCTACCTTTCCCAGATTAAGCTTCTAGACAAAGATAGCTTAGAAGCAAGAGTGGTCAACCATTTCTGAAATAGCAGGCCTTCAAAAACTCTACAGACAGAGAAGTAGAAGTCCTACTATCAAGAACCTAGGGTTTTGGGTGCCGAACCCTACAATGAGTTTGAACTTTAGTCTAAAAATCTTTGAGTGCCATTGAAAGATTTTAAACATGGAGAGGAATGGCGTGATACAAAATACAAGAAAACATCTTCACAATTGTCAAGATTGGTTAAGACTGGTTCTTAGAACTTCTCCGGCCTTTCTTCATATTATCCCTGTAGTCTCAGATAGCTGTGTACACTTCACAAAATGGAACATATTTTTTTTTTCTTTTGTCCTCTAGGCTTTGGCATACACAATGTCTTCTTTCTATAGTATTCTTTCCTTCTTTAATTATTAGTGTGAACTCTTAGTGGCAGAAGTTAGATAATCCAACTGAAACTAGCCTGAATCATTAAGGTATACATGTTCTCAAAAGCAGCTCACTACATAGCTGTATTCAGGAGCTTAGATACACCACCCAAGTCTGAATTACTCTCTCTCTCTTTCTCTCCTCTCTGTTTTCTAGCAGCCTCTAATCAGATGGTAGCAAAAATCTTGATCTTTGAGGCCTATATCTTGATCTCTCAGCAAGATGGATTGCTACATTGATGGTCTTACCACAAAAGAGGTTGTAAGGCTGGTCCTGTGTTTTTTTTTTTTATGTTGTACTTGAGATTGCTATGAGTTAGAGTACTCATAGAGTCATGAACCCTCTTCTAAAATAATTAATGAGTCAGTTTGTTCACTTGAGAGCAGCCAGACAGATTGCAGGCACAACATCTTCACCTGGGAGAAAACAGAAAGAGGTCATAAGTATAGACTGTTTTCAATGGGCAGAGCTGTGTTCCTATTTTCACCATGGAAGGTCATTAAAGGTAAGGATCAGCACCAACCAAGACACAACAATTATAGTGTAAAGGAAGATGTTCCTGGAAAGTCAAGAAAGTGAATGGATATTGGCTTGATAAACATGACCTGTCTTTGTATTTTCCCAATACATGCGCTTAGCCCATAGATGGCAGCTTAGATGCTTCCTCTTTTCTCCTGTTGACTCTGATTTGACTTCTTTAAGGTTGAGTATGTCTGCTTAAGAAGATTTAGTGCTGTCTTCCAAAAGATTTGGTAACAAATGTTCACTTAATCCTCTGATATTGTGTTTGCATTAGTTCGATGGTTTGGCAGTGTACTGTTAGCTGAAATGTTGGCTTTGTTTTTTTTTTGTTGTTGTTGTTGTTTTTTTGTTAGCCTTTATAGTTTGCCAGCTCTACTCTTCAACTACCTTAACTGCAGACTTGCAAATCAGCATGGGCTTGTAAATTATCAATAGCTGTGGGACTAGGATAAGAGAAAGAGTGCTTCCCTTACTGAGCAGCAAGACTAGTAAGGAATGAGGACAACTGGAGCAAGACCTTGATGAGAGGAAGACCCTAGTGATGGTAATCAAGAGACTGCTCTGGAGAAACTGTGTCAAGGTGTGACCTGAGGCTTCTTGCATTTCTGCTAGACATAGTTAAAATTTTAGCTGATGCATGAAGGAGAAGCTGACATAGAACTCCTCTGAAGCAAACCTTGCTGGATTATTTGGATTTTACTGCTGAATTGAAACTGAAGCCTGGACTAATTGAGGAATTGTGCCTTGAGACTGCTGGGCTAAAACTTGGATTTATATTGATATTCTTTGCCTCCCCCACTCTCCCAACTTCCTTCCCTAATAAGCCCCGTTCTTGGCACCATAACTGTGAGTGTGTGGGTCAGCAACTAATAGGTGAATCTCTTGCTGCTGCTGTGGCTCTAGAGGTACTGTGGGGCTGGACTACAGGCTCTTTATCTGCTTTCTGCTCTGGGGCGGTGAAGGGCTATGTTATTCTCACTCTCTCTGGCCCTTTTGAGAGATGCTTGTGCCCCTGTGCCACCATGTCCTGTTTCCTGCTCTTTAGGCAGGTAGCATTTATCTAGCTCATTTGTATAGATGTGTTCAGTTGGGAATTCACCATTAACAGTAGTTCTGACCAGGCTTCCCTCTAGATGCATAGGTCTAGTGGAGTCTATGGCACTGTAAAACATACATCTTCAGTGAGAGAGAGAGAGAGAAGCTTCCTGCTGAGGCTGAGTTCCTCCCTGCTCTTCCACGGTATGCTGTGTTAAAATCTCAGCATCTCCATGTCATTGGTAATTAATGAATTTGTAGCTGAAGTAAAAACCACCTAGGACCTCTCTAAAGTACTCAGGAGCAACGATGTCTCTCTGGAGACTAAGGTGTGCCTGATACGGGCCATGGTCTTTGCAATCGCTTGTTATGCATCAGAGAGTTGGACAATGACTAGGGAGGACAGAAGGAGAGTGGATGCTTTTGAGCTGTGGTGCTGGAGAAGGGTACTGAATGTACCATGGACTGCCAGGAAAACAAACAGATTCATCTTGGAGAGGATTAAACCAAGCTACTCCTTGGAGGCAAGGATTCTGGGGCTTTGTCTGACATACTTTGGACATGTTGCCAGGAGGGACGGGTCCTTGGAGAGGGACATCATGCTTGGGAGGGTGGAGGGACAGCGCAGCAGGGGAAGACCCTCTATGAGATGGATTGACTTGGTGGCTGGGGTAATCAGGATGGGTGTGTCAGAGGCAGTGTGGTTGGCTCAGGATAGGGCAGGGTTTAGGGCTGTTGTGCATAGGGTCGCTATGAGTCGCAAATGACTCGACGGCACATAACAACAACAACAGAGTTTTATGTGTAAATTCTGTTTCCTCTCTCTTCCTCAGCCCATACTAGGAAGGATCTTTCAAAAGCTCCACAAAATACATAAGTATGCTTCAGTTGTTTTCATTGTTGAACCATTTTGCTATGTGAATTACTGAATTAGCTAAAATGTATGTCATGGCAAAAGTAATACCAGAGTACTCATTAGAGGCAAGAATGGCAAAGCTCCAAGTCACATATTTTAGGCAAGTTGTTAGAAGAGGCTATTCCTTGGAAAGGGACATTGTGCTTGAAAAGGTGGTGGATAAATAAAAGAGAAGAAGATCCTCAATGAGACCATTCAGTGACTACATTGATGGGATTGAGTGTGTCAGAGGCGATGAGAATAGAATAGGACAGGATTCAAGACTTGTTTATAAGGTTGCTATGAGTTGTACTTGCCTTGATGGCACCTAACATCACACAAACTTATTTAATGAAAGCTGAGTCATTTTCATTTTCTTCTTTGATGTGAGATTTTTTTACCCAGGTAATGAAATAATAAATACTTTCATTTGGTAAAAAAGAAATTAATCCAAATCACTAATTGCTGAAATTGGTGCCAACTCTCTGACTGGAGAGGGATTATCATTTCATTGCTAGCAGATGTTTGAAGACTTACGGATTATTTTTCAAACACCTTTGAGTTTTCATCTTAATATGTGAGGTGTGGATACCCTTTTCTGTATGGTCCATATTGATGGAGACTTTTAGTCACTGGAGTCTAATTAACTGTGCGATATTCGAGGAGATTTTTTTTCATGGCTACTTCAAGACAGATTGTGGTCATTGGTCCAGGATTCATGAAGAAATTTTTTCATTTATATATCTATATCTAAACTAATCTTTAAGGATATTTATGAATGGAAAGATACCCCCCCTCCTGGTAGTCTGTACATTCCTTTAAGTTCTTTTTATTTCCCTAACTAGTGGAGGGTTTGTGTTCTAAACCCCATACTCTTGGTTTGGGATATTTAACTGCACGGTCATATATGTAGGCTTAAATATTGCATGAAGATAGAGATTACAAATAAGCAGAATCACAAAGCATTGTCAATTACTTTATGCCAACCTTTGGAACAACTTGTATTCTATTGTCTTTTTCTTTCTTAGTTTAGAAATGTAGACAAATGCAAAACTTAGGGGAAGGACAAAAATATAAGTCAATGTTGTTATTTTATAATAAAATTTCCATTATCATTATTGATATTATAATGTCATCACCATTATCATTATTAGTGTTACATTTTAATTGGAAAGGAAATGATCCAATAAATGTGTTTTATTATTAATATTTAACTACTAGCTATGAAAAAACCAATATTGTATTCTAAAATATATGCTGAATGTACCGTAACAGACTTGAAACCTATTTTTCTTTAAAATTCTCCAGCAAAAGAGAAACCAGTGAAATCTCCAAGAAGCAGGTCATTCGGAAATACCTAAGGGGAGATCTTTTATGGGAGTGCTTAAATATCTGATATCTTCTGTGGAGGGAAATAAAATGAAATTGCTTTGAGTACTACCTTTCAGAAATAAACCAGCCTTTCCTTGTGGCTGAAACATCAGAAAGAAAATGGTACAATTTCCTTCAACACTCTTTGCAAAGTTAGTGTATGGTATATGAAAAGAACCTGATTTATAGTGATGAGTTATTAAGGAGAAATTGAACGTTTCCCAACCCAGGGGTTTTTATGTGCAAAATTTAAGAAACCCATTAGAGTCCATTAGTTTAAAAGGTAAACTTATTAAATCCTTCATCATCAAATGAATATCTGTGATTTTATGGTAAAATTTAAAAGGCATGGACAGCATTTTAAGGCTTGATATAATATACTTCTTTGGCTATACTTACAGTCAATGGTAGCTACTGTTTAAATGTGATGATTTAAAGATGATTTAAATTGGCATTTTGCAAGGGAAGAGGAAGAGCCCCAGAGACACTAACTTTAAGAAATTATGTAAGTGTGATTTTGAGGAGAGTGACAGATCTGGAGCCCAAAGACATGTTAAAAGGAGTCAGTTACAGTCTTGATCCTCAATGTGAAGAGTCTTCAGGTGCTCATTCTGTGTTTTCTACACTGCCAGTGGGCATGATAACTTCTGTAACTCTATTTTATCTAGAGCAAATCAAATCACAGAATATTAATCAGCACCCTGTCTTCTATTTATCTAGTTTACATTTACAACCTGATGAGGTGGTTCGTAAACTGGAACAGAAACAGAATTATTACACTTTTTTAGATGTCTTTAGCAAAATTTCATCAAGTAAACAAAAAAGTCCATCCAACACGTTCAAGGCCAAACCAAAAATCCCATCCAGAAAGATAAAGAGCTCCCGTGTCTAAAGGTCTGAGCCCTGTTTTTAATGCCTTTTTCTGTATAACAGGAAAAATCCACTTCTAATTTAAATTCTTTATTATAGGAAATAAAATGCCTTATGTCTTATAAATGAGTAAACAAAAGGTATATGCTAAAGGGGCTATTTTCTAAAATCTTAACCCAGCATTGAAGACCGCTTGTAAATCCTTTTCTGCCAGACTAGAAAGCACTTTATTGGCCTCATAAAAACTACCAAGGATTGAGGGCAGATTATGCATTTTCAATCACCCTGGACAAGTCATTGCAATTTTTAGTATGTCGGTTTTCTCATCTACAAAACAAAGACAGTAAGAATAACTGTTTCATGTAATCTTCACGAGATTTTAATAAAGTCTGTGAGGAGCATGGAACAGTAACTGGCATGTAGGCACAGAGAAATCATCCTATAAACCCTTGTTTTTGCTGTCACCTAGACCAGTCCATTCTCACAGTTCCATAAATCTTGCATTATAAAATAAGACCTAAAATAAAAGATTACAATATGAGTACTTCAGAAAGGATGACATATATTAACCCACATCCAGATTACAAATTAACCTTGTTGGCCCAGCCCCTCTCAAGAAGTAAAAAGATACCATTTGACCCAGCAATTCCACTACTGGGAATATACCCTGAAGAGACCATAGCTGACATCCAAGCAGATATATGCACACCCATGTTCATTGCAGCTTTGTTCACAATAGCAAGGAGTTGGAAACAACCTAAGTGCCCATCAACAAACGAATGGCTAGAGAAGCTGTGGTATATTCGCACAATGGAATACTATGCTGCATTGAAAAACAAGGAACTCATGCAATATTATTCAAAATGGTTGACTCTGGAGAACATTATGCTGAGTGAAATATCCCGGTCACAAAAGGACAAATATTACATGATGCCACTGTTGTAGAATGGGACTGTCCTTGGGGTTAGGGAGACACTGAGTAAGATGGGGTCAATAATGTATACTGCACTGAAGCAGAGGAGGGAGAGAACCGTCTAAAAGAGAGATGTAACTGGGTATTTCTGTCATCACAGGAGACTAGAGCGAGGGCTGCATGGTGGAGGGGACCTGGGGGAGGGTTTGTAAAACAATGAAAGAATCTTTTCTTTTACTTTTCCATAATTTTTGGACTCATGTACTTATAACTTGTTAGTCAAATTTGTGTCTTCTAGGTTGCAACACCCCCATGATACATCTTGAAGGATATATATGTACATGTACAGCCAAGCACAATCAATAAGAGTGCATCTGAATTCCAAAATCAATCTCCATAATAGTCTATGTGTTTCCTACTGCCAAAGGGGCCCTTTAGAGTAGTGAGAGAAGATCTTCACCCTGAAACCCACAGCGTCCCTTTTCAGCAGGAAGTAGCTAAGAGAATACGCCGTCCCCTTTTCCTTATGACTCAGGGTGAAGTCTCTCTCAGGGAGGAGTGATAGGGAATGGCAAAGGATACACTGACAAAGAAGATTAATCAGAACTGGCTTTGACAAGCACTGTGGCATTTGGACAAGAACAAACTGGGAGGAGGGTAGAGAGAATAGTGCAACAATGAATGAGTGGAAGCCCAAAATCTCTGTAAATGTTTATGAAAATTAATAAAATATAATTATAGAAAAAAAAAAGAAGTAAAAAGATGAAATAAGATACAGGCTATGGCCTTGAAAAAAAATTATAATTTGAGTCCATTGGAAAAAAAAAAATAGAATAAAGGTTAAAAATCTAGTCCCAAAATAGAATTTTAGAATTAAGTAATGCCACATATAAATTGTACTTTAAGTTCTAATATACTTTCTTGTCAAATTTTATTTGAACTTTAATTTTGCAAGCATGCTTGTTAATAGAGCACTTGAAGATTACAGAATTTAAATAATTCCTCAAGTCCTTTTATATAATTACTTGGAAATAATCATCATTATGGGCATCTAGGCTTCTTGTCATTCTTTTCTTTTCCTATGAATATTCCCATTTTAATGAAATCATTCAGTGCTTAGTATAGTGTAGCATAGCATGACTTTTCATAATACTACAGCAGAATATTTCTGGGTTACAAAGTGTGTTTTACACTACCACTTTGGTGGGTGCATAGTGATCTATTTTTAAGGGTGTTGGTGAATCCACCAGCAAAAACCTTAAGTAGGTAAGTCTCAGTTACTTATCCATACAGCAGACTTTTTCCTTCCCCAAAATGACTGAGTTTTGTCTTAAGTTCTATGCTTGTCCTATGCATGGAGTCAGAACCTATTTATAGCTGATTCTCCACTGGGTTTTCAGAGACCGTCAATCACACAGGAGGAGGTTGCCCATCTCACATTCAAGGAATAGCTAATGGATTTGATTCACATGCCCTGAGTTAACAACCCAAATCCCTACATCCTAGGCATAGGGAGATGCTTATCCCTGGCAACATGGATAAGGTTTTTTGGGCCCTTCTTTTCTGTCTCCACCTTGTTGCTGACAAATAACAAGTGGCCTGTGCAAGTGTCACTATTTCTGTCCTTCCATCATGCTTCCAGTCTCTGTAAGTGTGCCAGTACAGTAATAACCCTTGCCAACATTGTGACTCTGACTGACTCATAGCGACCTCTTGTGCATCAGAGGAGAACCATGCTCCACAGAGGTTTAGGGGCTGATTTTTTGAAAGTAAATCAGCAGGGTTTTATTTGGAGAATCTTCTGAGTGGATGCAAATGTAAAACCCTTCAGTTGGCAGGGAGCACATTAACTATTTGTACAAACTAGTATTTCTTTCCCTCCAGGTCAGTGAACTATTTAACTAGTCCCCTAACTCTATTGTTGGCCATTTTATTAATATTTAATGCTACTGTATTATAAATACAATCCCCAAGTCTGACTGTGGGTTTAGATAATGTCACTTAAAGACCTCCTGCCCTCGTCTGTCTCAAAGCCTTGTTTTGTTTACCTTAGAGAACAGACCCATAGCTGACCCTCCAGAGGGTTTTCAGAGGCATTTAATCTCAGGGGAGATAGGCCATCTTTCTCCAGCCACAGCAGCAGCTGGTAGCCTAGAACCATATGCCTTTGGGATTGCAGCTCAGCTTCTTGCCATTAGGCAAGTGACTTAGCACATGGAAACTACTCCCTCGTTATTTAAAAAGGGAAAAAAATCTCGAAAAACCTTATACAGAGACAAAGATATATGCCTTGTTTACATGCTTTGAGTGTGCATTAACGCATAGCTCATCTTCCAGCAAGTTTTTAGAGGCTGTAAATCACATGGGAGGAGATTGCTTGTCTTTCTCTAGGGGGGCAGCTAGTGGATTCAAGCTACTTATAGGGTCGCTATGAGTCGCAAATGACTCTACGACACATAACAACAACCTTTACTTTGGCAGTGAAATGCCTTGCCACTAAGCCACCAAAGTTTCCTGATACAGAGACGTTATAGAAATACGGAGCTCTGATAATCTAGTCATAAAGTGTTGTGCTGCCAACACAAAAGCACACAGTTTGAATCCACTAATTGCTCCATGAGATAAAGCAGAGCAATCACTTCCAGTGTGATTTACAGCCTTTGAAAACCCACTAGAGGGTCACCTGTGCATCAGTTCAAACTGGAGGGCATACAGCAACTATAGCATATATATTTTACCTAGGTACCCCTGATGCTCAACCCAGTAGATCATCTGCCATTCTGCCATGATCCTCATATTCAGCTCCTGTTGCTCTGTTGTCACATTGTTTCCTATAGGAAACCTTGGCAGGAGCACCCTCTTTCCACTTGGGCTCCAGAGTGGCCCTCTGTAAACCAGCTCAATAATTTCTAGGCTGGTGTGAATGCAGCCCTTTTGCTGTGGTCTCCTGCTCCTTTCTTTTCAGAATACCCCCAGGTTAACCACCCAACCCCCAGCCCCCTCTACTTGTCTAGTGCCCACTGAGGGATGGTCTACTGCTTGCCCTTCAGACTCCCCCATGAATACAGACTCAGTACAAGCTGTCAGGGAAACCCTTGGATTCATGTGCTACAGAACCACCAGGAGCTGCCTCCTGCAAATGACAAAGCATGCCCATCATGTGCAGCACAGCATCAAGGATCCGTTGTAGCTAGTCGTGTGTGCATCTCCAGTTTTGTCCTGGGCCAATTCCTCCATGCTGATCACTGAGATAGAAGGAATGCAGTGGCAATTTGGGGCTATAATGTATCTGGCTGTGTGGGGTGAATTCTGGCCCCACCATTTGTGCTGGTGGGAACCTTTGACTAGGAACGGATAGTTTCTCCTGGGTGTTATGACACAGAAGTGTTATCCACAAGGATGTAACATTCTCTCCTGGGATAAATTCTTTAACCCCATGGACTAGGACAGCATCCACTTCTCGGTGATGCATCACAATCACAAAACTGTCACTTTTATTGAGTTAAAATTCACAGACGATGAAATGCACCGATCCTAAAGCTGTGAGTACTTGCTATGATCATAGATTTGAGGTGGCCCTAAACTTAGCTGTGCATCACACATCTTGGGTACTCTATAAGAAATACAGCTTTTCTGGTTCCACTTCAGCAGCTGGGTGCCAGAAAATTGAGGGTGAGGTAAGGTTTTCGCATATGTGATGGGAAGAATTTTTTAAATTGTAGATTCCTTTCAATTTTTGGAAACTAAGTAACAAAGATTTGTACTTCAGGCATATGAAAGGCTAATCTCTAGAAAAAGAGACCGTGCTGTGTGAAGTGGAAAGTCAGTGAAAAAGACTTTTAACAAGACGGATTGATGCAGTGGCTGTAACATGCATGTGCCCGGCAGAGATTGTGAAGATGAGGTGGGAGTTCTGTTGTACAAGGAATCTCTACAACTTAGGGACAATTCAACAACAGCACCTAAAACCACAACAGGGAACAGAGAGGCACACGCATGGCTACTTGTGAGAGGACCCAATTCTAAGGCTCAGTTCTCCTCTACTTGAAACACAAACTCTGACTCTTGAGGGGGTTTTGGAAGCCATAAATGACACAAGAGGAGATTTCCCATTTACCTTCCCACTACAGAGCAACTCGTGGACTCAAACCTCCAGAGAGGCACCCCTTTTGGGACTACACCACCAGAGCTTCCTTCTTCTGTACTGAGTGTAAGGTGTTTTTGTAACTCACGGAGAAATCAATGAAGAAAAACCCAACTTAAATTTGCATTGAGAGTGTTGTAGTACAAAACATCAGCTTTCAATATGAAAAGAGTCACTGACATACACAATACCATTATAACTTTATATTATAAATTAAAAGAAAGAAGAAAGTAATCAGAAGCCTCAAAAATTTATATCCAGTAAACTAATAAACAGTGCTGTGGATTTATATTTTCTTTTTAAAGTACTATTGCAACATTTGGTTCAATTGGCAGAAGGGAAAGCAGAAGTGTGGTGTTGGTGAAGGATACTGAATAGTCCCATGGACCGCCAGAAGAACAAAAAAGTATGTTTCAGATGACATGCAACCAGTGTTTATTACAGGCAAGGATGGTTAAACTTCATCTCACATACTTTGAGCATGTTTTCTGGAAGGACCAATCCTTGGAAAAAGATAGCATTTTGGGAAAGGGAGAGAGTTAAGAGTGTATGACCCTCAACAAGCTGTATTGACACAGTGACTGTAACAATGGGACTGAGCTATCTGGGGACAGAGATGAAGGTACAGGATAGGGCAGACTCCAGGTGAGTTAAAGTTCCCTTGACAGCATATTATGTGCCTGAGTTATGAAGCAGCTTATAATTTCTTAAATTTCCTGTCCCACATTTCTCATATTTTACTCTTGATGATTTTTTCTAAAAATTTACCTATTAAAAGACCACATAATAAGCTATATTAACATAAAACTGTTACTGTCTTGAATCATGTGGGGAGGTTTTGTATTATTTTTTTTAAAACGAGACATTTCAGGGCTTTTCCTCCCTCCACACAACTTAAGCCTTTTAAATTTTATTAAAAAGTTCCTTTTCATAAATATTATTCAGCCTTTTCGATTTTAAGGACCATAATTGACAACTAGTATTCATACAGATGTGCTGTTTGAAAGGCATTGGGTTTACTGCTGTTACTGAGGTCTGTGTTTCTATGTGTAGGAATTGATGTATACCAGGAAAAAGACAATTAAGGCTCTTATGTTTATTTTTCAAGGTGTATTAAACTGGCCTGAGTTTTAACTATATGTTTACTTTTAAGAATCATAAAAGGCCCCTTGGGAAATATTACCAAGTAGGCCTGCTGGGCTAAATGAAGAAGCAGATCCATTTTCATAAATAAATGTGAATTCCATTATTTTTTGAATTTACTTGTAAATTGAAGAAGAGGATAAGTATGCTAATGGGGATAGGGAGAATGGAAAATTATGACAAGAATTTTTTCTGTCTAGTCCAGTTCTTTGAGGGGAATTTCCAAGCATGGGTATATTAAAAATTGAAAGCTTATTTATTCAAGCTTTTGTTCAACAAATGCCTATTATAAGCTTGTGAAGTACAGGACACTCTTGTTGGCATTTTGATGAGATGCAAAGCCACAGGACCTCATTGAAAGCCTCCCTCAGTTTGTACCCCAAAGTGACCTATCCACATCTGGAAGAAGAGTTGGTGAGGACCAACTCTTGCAGGAAAGTACTATTTCTAAAGAATAATGCAAATAAAAATGACAGCTAACACTGAGCGCTAATGATGCATCAGACAGGTTCTAACAAATCTTCACCTCTACTTTTCTCTTCATGAGAACCTTGGTAGTGACTGTTTGTCTGCAGTTAACAAAGGACACTAAGACTAGTTAGAATATCAGGACCCAGGCCATCTGCCTCCATGTGCTCTGTGCTCTGGCTCTGTCTGGTAAAGCTCTGTTTGTGCACTGAGTGTGTGAAATCAGGTTCTTGGGATGTAGTAAGTGATCCATAAATCAGAGTGATCCCTGTCAAGGAAGCTGCCAAATGCGAGTATCCATTGTAGCCCAGTTTCAAATCTTAAATGTAGGAAAGAAAAACGCCAACCGTTCACTTGAGGATAACACATTAAATTGTTGTTGCTTTATGCCATCAAGTCAAAACCAACTTATAGCTGACACTTAAGCCAGTTTTTGAAGTCTATAACCTGCATAGGAGGAGATTGCTCATCTTTCTCTCACAGAGCAGCTGGTGGACTTCAACCATGTAACTTTGAGTTGGCAAAGCAACTCCTTACCACTGGACCAATAGTATTCCCTGTTAAATTAGTAGATTGTGTCAGTAAAACCATTCAAAACATCTCAATTGGTATCCCATCAATTACTGGGGTCTTTTTTTCCCCCAATGCCTTCAGTACACATTGAACATCTTTTTTTCTTACTATTGACATTTGTGTGTATGTGCAAATGAAATCACACCACCTGGGCATTTCATGATGCTGAGGAGAATGTGAAGTTTTCTGCTACAGTCAGGAAGGAGACCTGGTCCTTGGAGACTCTGACAGGCCTCCTGCATAATGAAGACCTGGGATGCTTGTGTCTCACCTTGACAAACTGAACAGCCTTTACGTCAAACATTCTAGAAGACATGCTCTATAATCAATAGATGCTCAGTATAGGCTTTACGGTTTTGAGTAGTGGCTTTCCTAAAGAGAAATTGTACAGATTTAGAGTTCTTGATCCAAGATAGGGTTTAGAATCCTTAGGTAGTGCAGTTAACATGATCCACTGCTAAATGCAAGCTTGGCAGTTCAAGTCTCCCAAAGGCACCTTGGAAGAAAGTCCTGGTGATCTGTTTCCATAAAGCCAGCTGTTGAAACTCCTACAGAGCGCAGTTCTATTTTGGCACAGATGGGGGCACCAGGTGGCAGAGGCTACATGATGGCAGCTAGTAAACCGGTAGAGGGAAGCTCAATAGATTTAAGTGGCTGGGTTTTTTCCCAATCACTCATTCATTCACTCACTGCTGTCGAGTCAGTTCTGAACCATAGCTGACCCTCCAGGGGGTACCCGCATCTGTAGGTCACATGGAGAAAGGTTGCACATCTTCCTGCAGAGCCGATAGTGGATTCGAACCTCTGCAGATGCACAACCTTTGGGTTAGCAGCTCAATTCCCTAAGGACTATGCTACCAGTATAGGAGATAGGCAGCTCAACATTAAAACTTACTTGTATGAATATACCATAGTTTTTCTATCCATTTCATTTGTTGATGGGCACATGAATTGCTTCCATCTCTTTGCTATTGTGAATAATGCAGCAATAAACATAAATGTGCATACTTCTGCTGGGTGTCAGCTCTGATTTCTTTAGAGTATATCCCAGTAGTGGAATTGCTGGGTCAAATTTTATTTTGCGTGTTTTTTGTTTTTGTTTTTTATTTTAAATTTATCTTCATGAAAGTTTACAGAGACTTTGGATTTCCATTCATTAATTGTTGCACTTTTCTCCCTGCTCACTCTCCCACCCCCAATTCATTTTTCTTTTTGAAAAGTAAAAGTAATTTTTTTTTATTGTTATACAATTCCTCTCCCCCCAAGTCCACTCCACTATGCTACATTCATTCAGGACTCCTGCCATAACAATAATATATAATCATGTCAGTCCTCTTATAGAACAGTGATGTCATGCTATATTTGTCTTTTTGTGACTGAGATCTTTCACTCGGCATAATGTCCTCCAGGGTCATTCATTTCCATGAGTTCCTTGTTTTTCAATGCCCCATAATATTCCATTGTATGAATATACCACAGCTGTTCTATCAATTCTGTTTGTTGATGGACACTTGGGTTGTTTCCAACTCTTTGCTATTGTGAACAAAGCTGAAATAAATATAGGTGTGCATGTATCTGTTTGGGTAAAAAAACAAACAGAAAAACCAAACCAAACAAACAAACAAAAACTTACTTGTAGAAAATTCTTTCCTTTCTCCTCCACCATCTCCTGTCTTTTTCCTCTCTATTACCATTGGCTTTTGATCATGTGGTACTTCCTGGAATATTTCTGGTCTGCCAGTTACTTTTGGTTCAGTGATCCTGTATGCTCTTTCCATCTTCTTTTGATGCCTCCAGAATCATTCATGCATCCCTCAGTATTACAAGCCAAGGCTTGAATTTGTTTTCAGTTCTTTCAGCTTGAGAAATGTCTGGTGAATTCTTCCCTATAAAAAGGAAGAATAAAATTGGATACATCTACAATTCTAGGTGTTGCATATTCCATTTTGATGCTTTGCTTTGTCTTCTCAAGCTGCCCTTTGAAATGTTCTGTCCAGGTCTTTTACTTGAGCACCTTTTCTCTTTTCTTTGGCTTCTAGACACTAGTGAAATTTTCAGAGTCTCTTCTAAGATTTATTTTGGTTTTCTCTTTCTCCTTTGTCTTTGTAGTGAACTTTTACTGTTTTACTGTCTTCACGGATGATATCCTTGATGTCACCCTGCAATTCATTTGGTCTTTTGTCATTGATATTCAATGCTTCAAACCTTTTCTTAAAATGATTTATAAATCCAGGTGAAATTGACCTGAGTTTGTATTTTGGTTCTCATGGACTTTTCAACATTTTATTTAGCCTCAGTTTGAACATGCACATGAGTAATTGATATTCTATTCCACACTCAGCACCTGGCCTGGTTTTGACAGCTGATATTGAACTTTTCCAACGATTCCTTCCACACATATATATAATCAGTCTGATTCCTGTACCATCCATCTGGTGAGATCCATGGGTAAAGTCACCATTTGTGTTTCTTATAAAAGACATTTGCGATGAACAAATTATTGAGTGTAAACAATTCTATTATTCTATTTCTGGTTTCATTTCTGTCATCAAGTCTATACTTGCTGACTACCCTTCCTTCTTCATTGTTTCCAACTTTTGCATTCTAATCACCACTTATCATTAACACATCTTAATTGCATATTTGATCCATTTCATACTACAAAATTTGATAAAAATCTTCCATTTCTTCTATGTTGTTAGCTGTTGGTGTATATATTTGAATAATAGTCATATTAACAGGTCTTCCTTGTATATGCATAGATGATATCCTATCACTCACAAAGTGCTTCAGAATAGAATTTGACATTGTCTTCTTAACTATGAATGCAACACCATTCTTCCTCTGTTTTCCATTCTCTTCATAGTATACCATATGATTGTCTTTGAATCAGACACTGTTATTAAAAAAAAAAAAGAAAAGACATCCTGATGGTCCTTTCAATCACTTGCTTTGTGTCTGAGAGCTGCACTGTGAATAAGGACGACAGAAGGACAAACGATTTCTTTGAGTGACAGCGTGGGAGAAGAGTACTAACTATCCCACGGACTGAAAAAAGAACCAACAGATAAGTTCTGGAGAAAGTGAAGCCAGATTGTTTCTTGGAAGGAAGGATGAAGAAGCTTTGCCTTGCATGCTCTGTGCATGTTGCTAGGAGAGGCTATTCCTTGGGAAAGGACATCATGCTTGGAAAGGAGGAGGGTTGGGGAAGGAAAAGAAGACCCTCAACCAGGTGGATTGACACAGTGATTGTAATAATGGACTTGAGTGTGTCAGAGATTGTGTGGTTGGCACAAGGCAGGACAGGGTTCAGATCTATTGTTTTTGGCTCACTGTGAGTCGTACTCAACTTGAAAGCATCTAATAATAATAAATAATAATAACGTCAATAAAACTTGAGTTTCTAATACTCTCTAGTGATATAAAACTATATTGAAATTAACTAGAAATCTGCATTCAGGAGCCTGCCTCAGATAGTCACAGAGCACACAACAGGGGGAGGTGGAGTACAATAGCTCATGATGACTAAGCTGTCCTGCTTTTAAAAGAACCACCTAGATAGGTATAAAATGGCATTACAAATACCTGTATACCTCCTGAGTGTCAGGCTGCCCAAAGGAAAACATCTGATAAATGTCTGACTTCCCCTGGAAGTAAATGCCCCTCTCTGCACCCCTGCCAGAGCAGAAGGAAAGGGGAGGGGATTGGCTGATCTGGACTCAGATCATAGACATCTCAATTCTTGACTTGAAAATGAACATAAAGTAGAACATAACATCACAGGAACTGCAGAAATTGGAGCAGTGATTAGACATCTATAACCTCCACAATCTATCCTCTTACTCCTGTTAAAACAGAACCAATCTATAGTTGACTGCATTGAAAAAAATCTATGTCAAGGGCCTCTTAAAGTGCTAAAGAGCAACAATGGCAGTTTAAAGACTAAAGTGTGCCTGATCTAAGCTGTATTATTTTCAGTTATTTCCTATGCCTCTGAAAGTTGGAAAATGAACAAGGATGACCGATGAAGAATCACAGCTTTTGTACTGTGGTGCTGGAGAAGCGTGTGGAGTATACCACAGGCTGCCAAAAGAACTAACACATCTTGCATGGAGGATATGCAACCAGGATGCTCCTTTGAGCCAAGGATGGTGAAACTTCATCTCACATACTTTAGGCATGTAATCAGGGAGGGTCACTAGGAAAAGTCAAGGGTCAGAGAAAGAAAGATGACCTTTGACAAAATGGATTGAAACAGTGACTACACAATGGGCCATGAGGATGATGCAGAATAGGCAAAAGTCAGAGCTGTTGTTCACAGAATCTCTCTGAGTCATAACTGATTCAACTGGGACATGACATCAATAGTCTTTAAGCTATGAGAATGTCAATGTTCACAATTAAATGACTGTTGGAGAAGAACACACATCATCTTCAGGATGGAAGGCTCTAAAAATAGAATTCTAACTTTAAACCTCAAACCAACCAGGTGCCAATGAATCTCTTCTGATTCATTGGCATCCTGTGTATGTTAAAGTAGACTCTGTTGCATGGGGTGGATTTCTCAGAAGTAAATCATCAGACCTTTCTTCTAAATCACTAAGCATAGATTCCAACCACCATCCTGTCAGTTGTTGTTATTAGATGCTGTTGAGTTGGGTATGACTCATAGTGATCGTATGAGTGATAGACCTGAACCCTATCCTATCCTACACCATCCTCACATTCTCTGGCATACTTAAGTTCATTGCTGCAGTTACTATGTCAATCCATCTAGTCGAGGGCCTTGCTCTCTTTTACTGAGGGACATGATGCCTGGAAAGGTGGAGGGTTGATGGAACCTCTAAGTGTTAATCGCTGGCACCACCATGATTGTTTGATCCTGGGGTCCTGATTTGAAAGCATGCTCTTGACATCCCTGACCTGCTTAGCTGAAATGGGATTCTGTGTCAGGACTTAGGAGTTGATGCAGTTTTACCATCTGGACCATTTGGCAATGCTTTGTTAATGGTACTGTGCAGCAGTAGAAAAGCTTGGCTGACTGCAGGCAGAGCAGGCCTGTGCAGCCCCACTGGGTGTTCCCAGGCTGCTTAGGCACTTCCAGCTCTGCCTCGTGCCCACTTCAGCACAGTGGCTCGTGGCAGTGGGATTTTAGAAGTTGGGCTTTACTGAATGGACAGCCATAGCTATTGCACTACTTGTCTTCTTCTGTAAGTCAATTTCATACTTTCTGCTAACAACTCCTTCTCACCAGCTCATCCAGGCAGACACCAATCATGCTTTCAGCCCAGGCAAACAGCAGAAACAGGCAGTTCTGACATCTCAGAGGCCCAGGGAGCTCCGTAATCACCAATCAGGGTGTACAGGGACCAGGGGATACTTGAACAGGGATGGTAATAGGCTTTCAGGGAACATTAACAATCTGTACTTTTTGCGCTGTGGGTACACCTTATGTCTTCAGGGCCTTTTCTCCACTTAGGGCATCCATTTGGGAGGAGAGAGGGCATGCTATCCAAGGATGTGGGAAGTGCTCGGAGACAGAATACAAGAGCACACACATTCACAAGAGAGCCTTTTACCAGAGTAGGACAAAAGGGAAAGCCAAGGTGAGATATTTAATCAGAATTATATTTTACATCAATGTTATGGAAAAATGAAATTGCTAAAAGACATACACTTTTGCTAAAATGCAGGACTGTTCAATAATATTTTAGAAAAGGAGGTTTTTCCAATATTGTCCTTTAATGTTTAAATCTGTGTTATTCACGGTGATGCCATCAGATTGATTCTGGCTCATTCTGACCCTGGAGGACAGAGCAAGGCCAGCAGGGAGGGTCTCTTGTGGTCAGAGCAGTCAGAGGATTCAAACGGCTAAATTTCTCTTCAGAGATACGAGCTTATCTATTGTGCTCCTGAAGCTCTTTATTAAATCCAAGAGTGAGCTAAAACCTACTACTAAAATGAGAATTTTGAGTAAGGTTATTTTTTTTTAAAAAAAATCATTACAATACAGCTTCATTCACTCATTGCCTCTGAGTTGGAACACAGCTGACTCTTCAGAGGGCTCCGGGGGCTGTAAATAGTCTCAGAGGAGATGCTTGTCTTTTTTGCTTGGAGTTGCTGGTGGGTTTGGAGCACCAGGGAACAGCACAGCTCTCTATGGTCGAGGCCACCAGAGCCCCCTTATGATGTAACATAGGGATTAATATCCCTACTGGTATCAAATTTGGATGTGGACTCCTCATTTTAATTTGGATATTGACTACTCACTATACTAACTGTTGTTTGAGCAAGTTAATGAACTGCTACCGTTCTCATAAAGCCCTGCTTCCTGAATGATCTGTTCTAAATACAGACTGAAAAAGTATGGAGATAGGATGCATTCCTGATTTTGAACCATGCAGTGTTTCCCTGCTCTGTTCTGAGGACTACTTCATTGTCCAAGTATTGATTTTGCATAAGCACAATCAAGTGTTCTGGGATTCCTATTTTCTCAAGGTTAGCCACAATTTGTTGTGATCCACACAATCAAATGCCTTTGCATAGTCAATGAAACACAGACATTCTTCTGGTACTCTTGCTTTCTGCTAAGAGCCATCTGACTTTGGCAATAATCTCTCTAGTGTCATGACCTCTTCTAAAACCCAGTTTGTATTTCTGGTAGTTCTCTGTCAATGTATTTTCTGTTCAAGTCTTTTCTGGATAATCTTCAGCAGGATTTTGCTAGTGTATGATATAAGTGATATTGTTCAATAATTTCCACACTTTGTCAGGTCATTTTTTTTTTTTTGGAGGGAGAATAAATACGAATCTCTTCCAGTCAGTTGGCCAGGTAGTTGTCCTCCAGATTTCTTGGCACAGCCTGGTGAGCACATCCAGGGCAGCATCTGTTTGTTGAAATATGTTAATTGGTATTCCATCAATTCTTGGGGTTTTATTTTTTGCCAAGTCCTTCAGAGCAGCCTAAACTTTCTCTTTCATCACCATTGCCTCTTGATCATATGTTGTTTCTTGAAATTCTTCTGTGTCAGTCAATTCTTTTTGGTACAATGACTCTGTATACTCCTTCCATCCTCTTTTAATGCTTCCTGAATCATTCATATTCTACCCATAGCATCGTTTAGCATTGCAATTTGTAGTTCAAATTTGTTCTTGACTTCCTTTAGCTTAAGAAATGCCAAACGAGTTTGACCCTTTTGATTTTCTGACTCCAGCTCCTTTCGCATTTCATTATACCTTCCCAAGCTGCCCTTCAAAATCTTCTGTTCAATTACTGTACTTCTTGATTTCTCCCCTTTACTTTTGCTTCTTGGTGCTCTAGTCCAATATTTAGAGTCTGTTCTGACATCATCTTTGTATTATCTTTCTCCTCTGTCTTTGTAGTGACTTTTTGCATACTTGATGAATGGTCTTTAAATTCTGGTAGGGTAGACTGAAGATTAAACTGATTTTTGTGCATTTGATTTTCTTTAACTTCAGTTTATACTTGCATGTGAGTAGTTGATGGTATGCTCCACAGTTAGCACCTGGCCTAGTTTTCACAGCTGATATTGAGCTGCTCCAGCAATTTCTTCTACAGATACATTCAATCTGATTCCTGTGTAGACCATCAGGTGAAGTCCATGTGTATATTCACCCTTTGTTTTTTATAAAAGGTATTTGCAATTAATAGATCATTGATTGCACATAATTCTATAATTCTGTCTCCAGCCTCATTTCTGTCACCAAGTCCGTACTTTCCGACTTCTGATCTTTTTTTCCTGTTCCCAACTTTTACATTCTTGCCACCTACTTGGTTGCATGTTCAATCAATTTCTGACCACAAAAAATGATAGAAGTCAACTTTTTCCTTCTCTTCAGCCCTGGTTATTGGTGCATTTATTTGAATAATAGTGATATTAACAGGTCTTCCTTGTATGCTTATGTATATTACCCTGTCACTGGCAACATTTGTATTTCAAGATGATCTCCTGACATCGGGGTAGGGGAAAGACTGAGAAATATGGGATAAATTATGTATACTGCATTGAAACAGATGAGGTAGAGAACTGTTTAAAAGGAATATATCATTAGGTATTATCATTATGACAGGAGTCCAGAACAAAAGACTACTTAGTGGAGTGGACTTGGGGGTAGGGATTGTATAACAATGAAAGAATTTTTCTTTTACTTTTCAAAGAGAAAAGTGAACTGGGGGGAGGTTGGGCAGGGAGAAAAGTACAACAACGAATGAATGGAAATCCAAAGTCTCTGTAAACTTTCATTAAAATTAATTTTAAAAGAGACTAAAAAAAGATGGATCTAGAAATAGAAAGTTTTTTTAACTATTAATGAAACTCAATTTTCCTTCAATTTTTCATTTGTAGCATAGTAGATCATCTGATTCAAAATGTCTCATGTCAACTCATCTTATTTCACCAGTGCCTTGCATGTCAATATTTATGCATTCCATTTCTTCTTTAACAATCTCCAATTTTCCTAAATTCATACTTTACATATTCCATGTTCCAAACAGTAGTATCTGTTTACAACTGTTCCTCTTCCACTGTGATTCCCAGTAAGAAGGTTCTGTCTCTGTTGCCATATCTGCTAGTCTACTCTAAGTGTGCACTATTGTACATAGGGTTTTCTGAGGCCTGTTATTTTGGGAGTGGGTGGCCAGTCCTTCTCCAGTCTGTCTTACTTTAGATGCTTAATTGTAAAGCAATATTTGACAGACAAGAATTTTACCCAGAAGAGCAGATGAGAGACCTTTTTCATTATTCAGGTAACAAATCAGGTGTTGGTCCCACTTGCCATCCCCTTAGGTGCATGTATAGTGTTCCCACCCCCACCCCTGATCTGCTAGCATCCAGCTCAGTTCCCTTTCCTTGCCACTCCAGCATCTCACACTGCTTGTCTGTAGCCAGTCTTGGCTTGATGGCTCAGGCCTCTGCCCACTACTTCTCAACTCCCCTGTAATATTGGTGTTTCTGCACAGCAAGGGTGGGAATGCCTCCCAATGATGTCTTTTCTTCTGAAGTCTGTTATCCTCCTTTGTCTCTGAAGTGGTGCAAAACAAGGGGTTTAGTCTATAAAGTGGTATGGCCAGAATCCCCAGCTCTCCTCTTAGTGAAAACCTCATAGAACAGTTCTCTATTAAAACCTCATATAGCAGCTCCACTCTGCACATGTGTGGTCTCCATGGGTCAGAACTGACCCTGTGACAGCTACCAACAAAGTGCATAGTAAAACCTTGCTACTATTATTATCCTTTTAAGAATAAAAGTCATGTCTGGTTTCTAAACCACTTGGAAATTATGGTAGCATCATGAAAACAGTAACATTTGCAACATCAGGCTCAACAAACAACAAAGGCAGGCACCTCCCATTTTCTGTCTCTATTCTCTATGAAGTAAAGTGTTCCTGATGTTGAGAAGGATGGACTAATTGTCCCAGGGGGGAAATCAATCCCAGAATTGGGGAAGAGATAGAAGATGAGCCGTTGGCTACTCCACATGAGTCATCATCCCCCTAGCCCAGATAAATTACATTCCAAGTACCGGATATTTTCCCAGAACCACTGTTGATACTACTCAAAGAAATGACATATTGGAGATAAGATAAAAGGCTAAAAGTGGAGGAAAAACTTTTCCAGAAACCAGATTATAATATACTTGGTACTAGGGTTTGGAAGCTTTGTAGAAAATAAGAAATATGATCTCCAAGCTATAACATGGGCTTCCTAAAAATGATCTATTTTCCTTTTTAATATAATTATAAAATTAAAACCCAATTATATATCAAACTGACATAACTCTGTCCGGACATGATTGCAGTAATACATCTAATTGCTTGATATATGCTAGCTATCCTTCAGGAAGGATGGAGAAATGTATCTTGTCTGGTATGTAGTTTGGTAGATTCATAATATGTTGACCCCTTATTTTCAGAGATGACTGAATAATGACTAATCAACCCATCTAATACCAGAATTTTCTGTAAGACTCCAGTTTTAGAACTATATTATTCATCCTACTTTATTAATAACAAGATTAGAAGTCAAACTTTTGACATATAAATAATACAAACTGGAAAGGCTAATGAGAGAATGAATATTATTTTGTCAGAGACAAAATTCTAAGTATTCTGTGCCACTTAATATCACAGAGAAGTTGACTATAGCAAACAAGATAAAACTTAAACGCCTTTTGGCTTGAAAACACAGCTTATTAAGGAGGTTTGAAAGCAATCAATTGAAAAGAAAACTTGTGAGAATAGTTAAGGCTAAGGTCATTGTAAGTCAGGAGTGTACTAAAAGCTAAGGCAGTCAAAGGACACTGAGTAAGAAGATGGTGTCCTTGTCAAAGAACGTGACTGATTCCCCATGCTTCACTATGGGAAGACCACATCTTTACAAGGTTCATTTCTTGCTGCTGTCCATTTGCCAGCAACAAACAGCAACACCCTGATGGGGGTAAGCATGACAGAGACACACCACTCTGGGAGCCGTTCATATAGTCAGTCCAGCTCAGTTTTATTGGGGGCTGCAGCACACTTATATATGAGTAAGTAGACATCAGACATGTGGATTGGATAGAACTTCAGCCTCGTGCGGACTACTCCCAGCTCAACAATTGCAGCAGCCATCTTCCCAGGTGGCAAACTTTCTCAAGCTGGTACAGCAACACACAGGAGACCTTTCTCTATCTTGTATTAAAGGACATTGGGAGGCTTACACTTAACCAGAGCTAGGTGGCCTCTCATGGCCAGAGGCCCTCTCATACTCCCCAACATTCCCCAACAATTTCTGGATATTCTGCCTTTAAGATAGCTACTGGCTAACCAGATATCCATGTAAGGGGGGAAAGCAACCAAGGTAGTGAACTACCCAAAACATATCATCATAAAAGAGAAGATGGGAGTTAAGGTCATTCGGTTTCTCAGTTCTGTGTCATCTTCATGATGATATGTGTGCTCATTGGGTTATTGTATCAGTTCATCTCATTATGTATTTTACTCATTTCTGCTGACTTTCCAGTTTGCCACATGAAACTTCCTTTTCTAGTCATTGATCTTTCTTAGGGAATATATCTTAGGGCCAAGGAAATGAGCCAACATCTCACCATCCTTGTTTCTAAGTACCATTCTCATTGTATTTCTCCTAAGACAAATTTGTTCATTCATCTGCAGGTCTATCAAGCCTTCAATATTCTTTCTCAACATGACAATCTAAAGGTATTACTTCTTCGTCCTTTCTCATTGTCCAGACATAGTGAAGGAGCTCTCATGGCTTAGTGGTAAGAATCTGTGCTGGCAACCCGAAAGCACACAGTTTGAATCCGCCAGCTGCTCTACAGAGGAAATATGGAAATTCTTCCCCCAGACAATTTACTGCCTTAAAAAGAACCTACTGGATTATTAGTTATAAGTCAGTTGTGACTCAATGACACATAACAACAACAACAATGAAGATTTCATATATGATTTAAGGGTAATATTAGAGTTAATGAGTAAAGGTATAAAGATGGAAATTTAATCTAATGAAATAATCTATGATAATTAGAAGTGTATAAGTACAGAATGGGAGTTTTGATGGCCTAAACCGACCGGAGAGAGAAGACAGGAAGCTGCACTGGGGAAGGTCACCTCAGATAACAGCAAAGAGGCATCTTTCAGGTAAAACCCAGGAAAACTGGCCAGAGAGGGAAGACAGGAAGCTGCACTGGGGAAGGTCACCTCGGATAACAGCAAAGGAAAACAAAATCTACACAAGAGTTCTACAGGACACATCACCTTCCCTTGGAGACACTACAACTAAACTTAAGAGACACTGGTCAAAAGAAAAAAAAAATGTCCACAGTTGACGTGTTTGGAATCACAGAAGCCAAGAAAGCTTAAGATACAAGCTGTCAGATCATGGGTTGGACAATGGAAGATATTTTCTGAAGGGACTTGGCAGATGTGAAGGGTTATCCTGGTGGAGGGTGGAGCTGGAAAGTCAGTGGGTCAAGGCACTGGGCTAGGGGTGGGGTC
>NW_006399893.1:6277617-6278151 GCF_000299155.1 Elephantulus edwardii | reverse complement strand
GGTGCCAAGAGTGTTGACTGTGGAGCCGAGCAAACTGAAGCTGTGAACAATCTCAATCTCTTCGCCATCAATCCTGACGCTGCCAATTGGTCCAGTGGTGAGAACTTTGTCTTCTTGACATTGAGCCTCAGTCCATACTGAAGGCTGGAGTCCTTGACCCTTCGCAGCAAGTGCATTTTTTCAACTGAAAATTTATTACAAATAGTCTCCTGATTATGAATACATTCCATTCCTAAATCTATCTATAAATCAAATGTGTACTTAAACCAGAACAGTGGGGGCAGTTCAGATCTACTATAATCAAATGTTTGGCTTAGTATGTTGTTGTTTTTGTTATGTGCCGTCGAGTTGCTTGCAACTCATAGCAACCCTATGTACAACAGCCCTAAACCGTGCTCTATCCTGTGCCAATCACACTGTCTCTGGCACACCCATCCCAATTACCCCAGTCACTGAATCAATCCGTCTCATAGAGGGTCTTCCCCTTTTGCACCGTCTTTCCACCCTCCCAAGCACGATGTCCTTCTCCAAGGA
>NW_006399893.1:6266811-6277517 GCF_000299155.1 Elephantulus edwardii | reverse complement strand
CTGACATACTTTGGACATGCTGCCAGGAGGGACGGGTCCTTGGAGAGGGACATCATGCTTGGGAGGGTGGAGGGACAGCGCAGGAGGTGAAGACCCTCTATGAGATGGATTGATTCGGTGACTGGGGTAATCGGGATAGGTGTGTCAGAGGCAGTGCTGTTGGCGCAGGATAGAGCAGGGTTTAGGGCTGTTGTGCATAGGTTCGCTATGAGTCGAAAACAACTCGGCTGCACATAACAACAACAACAACAGTAGGTAAGAAGTTGTCCTGCCAACCCAAAGATAGCATGAATTTAACAGCTGCTCCTCAGAAGAAATATGGGCAATCTTTCCCTGTGTCATTACCGCCTCTGAAAATGTGCTGGAAGATCAGTTAGGAGTTAGTTTCGACTTGATGGCAATGATTTTAAAAAAAAAATACTTAATGAACTAGTTTGGGGACCAAGAAGATTTCATCTCATAAAAGTCTAAAATAACCAACTAGTTAAGCCTGTTGAGTATAAGATTTTATAGAGAGCAGTTAAACAAAATGGGTGCTTGACTTAGTCTTCTGAAGAGTGCTTTCCATTGTTGAAAAGCTTAATATGGGCAGGCATAATGCCTTTACTGCTTATTGGACATGCCGATGATGACTTCTAGCATACAGGATAGAAGCTTTAATTGTCCTCAGAACATGAAGAGAATGTGATCAGGGAACCTCTAGAGCCAAAGTGGCCATCTTAAAATAGTTTATATACCACATGGCTCAACTAAAGAGAAATCTCTAAATTCTTGGCAAGAAGTAAACATGATTTTGCTGTTCTGATGACTTGAACCCATTAAGTGCTTAAAATACACACACATATACATATATATACATATATATATACATATATATATATATATATATATATATATATATACACACACACACACACACATACATATAAAGATATAATGGGTAATTTAAATATACCAAATTCTTGAAAAACATTGTATACTTTAATTCTCTCAAATTCTTGGAAGTAGATACTGTTATTATCCTAATTTTAAAGATAAGGGGATTGTAACTTGCTAATATTAAATTTTCTCAATTTACTAGTAACTGGTGGGATTGGAATTTGGATGACCTCAGACCCAGGACTGAATCACAGCACTCTAAAAGTGAAGTTCAAGGTTAAGTTTTCACTGTAGCACCAGGGTTAAGTGGTTACTCTGAAGTCCAAGAGCCCTAGGTTCACAGCCTGACCTCTCAATTACTGTCTTTCTAATCTTCCGCAAATTACCCAGTCTCATGAGAATAATTTTCATTCTCTATAAAAGCAGGGTTTGTAAGAGTATCTACAAATAGAGCTGACTTGAAGATTAAATAACATAATGCCTGCCAAGTGTTTAGCAAAATATCTGGAACATGTGACTTCTCAGTACAGGTTCGACACTACTTACTAAGTATGCTAATACTTAGTAATAATGTTGATCGTAATACTATTAATTCAGTTCCTGTGTCAAAGGAGGCCTATCCATTTGCATTTTGCAACTCTAATCAAGGTCGCTCTATTTCCCAAAATTAAGACATAATACTCAAAAGTGTCTTATGTCCTCTATGGGTCTGAGGTTGTATAGTTTAAAATATTTTTATCAAATTTCAGTAACATATTTTATACTATGAAACAGGGGCACAGTTCTAGTACTTAGTATGAATTCATTAATTTCCCTTCAAAACAGCAAACTGTCCAAGTGAAGTAGATACAAAATAAATTCCTTTTGTCCCTTGAGCCTCTGATCCATCATATAATTTTAAATATGTGGAGGAAGGTCATTGTTTGATTGCTTTCTTTTTATACCTTTCCTCTACACTATTAAGTCAATGTTACTCTGCTTGTCCCTCTTACAGCTTTCTTGTAATGAAGATTTTATTTCAGTTTTTTTAATGTTTGCTGACAACTTTCAAGTCCTACACTCATCTTGTCCCATTTTCCTGTCAAATCAACAGGAAAACTCTACTATTTCCTTTATCACCAGCAGAATGTTCAGATGATGTAAGTTCAGGTTCTCTCTTGCCATTTTCTGGACCTAGATGGGAATTTGTCTTGATCTCCTCAGAAAGCCTCATTATGTAAATAATAAACCTTCTTGGTGTTTGACTTTCTTTTTTTTTTCCAACATCTGAACCAGGTTTGGGATGGAGATGAGGAATCCATGTCACTCTGGCAGGGTAGTGACAACACCAAAAACATTTCCCTTCTTTACAGAATCATCTCGTCTCTGCAGAATAGCCACTTGGGTCTTGAATTTTTTTGATACTTGCATTAACAGCTTATTTTTTCCCTCAGCTAATTAAGTAGAAATTCCATTTTTCTAGTTAGATAAGCTTATAGTCAAAGTTCTTATAAAATTTCAGCTATTATTGTCTTCGGCTCTTACTCTATTTGCTAGTCTAGAATTTATAATAGGATGGAAAAAATACTTAAATATATAACACAGAAGACAAATCTTACACTGAAAATATACAGATTGTAAAATCTTCTTGACAATTCCAAATTCATTTATATTTAGAAGCTTTAAAAATTATGACTAACGGAATAATTTCTTAATATTGTTTATTGTTGTTATGTGCCCTTGAGTCTCTTGTGAGTCATAGCGACCCTATGTACAACAACCCTGAAACCTGCTCTATCCTGTGCCAACTTTCTGTCTCTGAGACACCCTCTCTATGCCAATCACTGCATCAATCCATCTCATTGATGGTCTCCCTCTCTTTCTCTGTGCCTCTACCCTTCCAAGCATGATGTGTCTCTCCAAGGACCAGTCCCTCCTTGCCATATTCCCAAAATACATCAGACAAAGTCTCAGAATCCTTTTCTCCAAGGAGCAGCGTGGCTTCACCCTTTCTAGGATGAACCTATTTGTTCTCCTGGTGGTTCATGGTATATTCAACGCACTTCTCCAGCGTCACAACTCAAAGGCATCAATTCTCTTTCTATCATCCTTAGTCATTGTCCAGCTCTTTGACACATAGTAAGCAATTGTGAAGACTGTGGCCTGGATCTAGTATTCCTTAGTCTCCAGACAGATGCCGTTGCTCTTCAGTACTTGGGAGAGGTCCCTGACAGCCGACTTTCTTAATGCAGTTCATCTCTTGATTTACTGGTTGCTGGTACCAAGAATGTTGATTGTGGAGCTAAGCATACTAAAGCTGTTAACAATCTCAATTTCTTCACCATTTATCATAATGCTGCCAGTTGGCCCAGTGGTGAGAATCTTTGTTTTCTTGATGTTGAGCTTCAATCCATATTGAAGGTTGCAGTCTTTGATCTTCTGTAGCAATCACTTCAGGTCCTCCTCAGTTTCAGAGAAAGAGTATCTTAATTTGGTAGCCCTCTCAACAAAAAGCATGCTAGAAATATTAAATCTGAGTCAAAAACCATAGAACAGTAATCAATATTCTTAGTTAATGGTGCTGTCGAAGTTGTGCTACATTGCATAATACATGAATCTGATACAGAAACGTGGCTGTTGAAAAGGAGGTAATTTTTTATTATTATTTTCATATGACATTATGTAAACTGCAAACTTTCTCATAAAATCAACCTTAGAACTAACTAATAACCAGTCACGTATGGATATGCAAAGATATTAGCTTTTCTGTAAACAAGAGTAATGGTTAAAAAAAGAAATATGAGGAAATTAAAAATAAAATTGTAATAATTGACTTAAATACTATTCAAAGAAAAGTACAAAACCCCAAAAATTTGCAAAAAGAGACATACCATGTTCCTGAGTGTGAAGGGCAAATGGTGTAAAGCTGATGCTTTTTCCCCAAAATATCTTAAAGGAAGTTTTTAAAAGGAAAAAAAAAATCTGTTGGATTGAGGGTACTTTGTTGGTGGAGAGTAAAGACAATTAAATGGTTCTGTAGGGTTGCTATGAGTCGCAAGCAACTCAACAGCACATAACAACAACAACATAGACTATGTGGAATATAAAAGGAGAAACATTTGAAAGACAAGAAGAATAACAATTGTTTGCCCTGTCAGATAGTAATATGGTATAAAGCTCCAGTAACTACGTGTGGTGTGGTTATGGTTCTCGATCTGCTGAAGCAATAAAATGGAGTATATCCTCATCAGTAGACCTTTATATGTAAGAATTCAGTAGTTATAAAAAGATAGTATGGCACAGGGAGAGGAAGGCTGATGTTTTTTAATATTCTGGAACAACTTACCACGTTTCGAAAGAAAAGAGCATGCTTGCCTGACAGCATAGAAGAATATAAATCCCCTAAGAGTTAAGGATGCAAATGTACACAAAAGAGAAATGAACCATTACAAAAGTTTAGGAAAACAAAAGTGAATATTTATTTGCTCTCTGGTAGGCAGAGGACTTTCTAAAAACAATGAAGGAACTCACAAATGAAGAAGATAGACTTGACTTCATAAGCATTTAAAAGTCACGAACATAAAAACATCAAAAACCACAGCAGAAAAGCAGAACAGAAACACCATTTGCCTTCCTCTGAAAGTGAAAAATTAATGTAAATTCTTAAGTAACTACTGTGACAGAAGGATGGGCAAAGGAAATCAAGGGACAGTTGACAGAAAAGAAAACAGGCCCAGGAGAATAGTAGGTTCCCTCTCATGTGCAATGAAAATAATTTTAAAAACTTAAATAATAAGGATATTTCACCTACAAAGCTGACAAAATGTTTATTAGTAAGAGTGCTGGAAAAGGGTAGTAAGACTGACACACCCATCTGTTCCTGGAATCAGTAACAGCCTTTCCTGAAGTGTCAAGAGCCACTTAAAAAGTTCTGTAACTTTACCTAGTCATTTTACTTGTAGAGTTTCATCCCAAAGAAATTGTATATGTTGTAAAATAAGACTTATGCTTGACCACAGTCATTAAAGCATTCTTCTTATAGCCAAACTGGGAAATACTTAAATAATCAATGAGCTCTGATGGCCTAGCGGCAGGAAGCTGCACTGCAATCCCAAGTCAGCCTGTTTGAATCCACCAGCTGTTCTGCAGGAGAAGGATGAGCAATCCCCTCCCTCTCCTCCCATGTGATTAACTGCCTCTGAATACCTACTGGTGTGTCAGCTATGGGTCAGTTCTGAGTTGATAGTACTCAATAACAACAACAATAGAATCTATAGAAGAATCTCGTAGTTCATTAACTGTGTTATCATAATCATTCTCAGTTCGAGGAGAAAGTTCAGTGGAAAAATTATCTTTATTATTATACTTTATTAGTCTGTATATAGGGAGTTCTGGTGGCTTAGTGGTATTGTGTTGTCAACTCAAAGGCAAGAAGTTCAAATTCACCAGATGCTTCAAGGGAAGAAAATGAGGCATTTTCCTCCTGTGTGGTTTACTGCCTCTGAAAATCTGCTGAGGTTCAGCTATGAGTTGGTTCCAACTTGACAGTACATAACAACAACAAATGTATTTATATGTATTATTGTTGTTGTTGCTGTTGTTATGTGCCATCAAGTCCCTTGCAACTTATAGCAACCATCTATGTACAACAGCCCTAAATCCTGCTCTGTCTCTTGCCAACCTTATTGCCTCTGACACACCTATCCCTATTAACCCAATCACTGAATCAATCCATTTCATCGAGGGTCTTCCTCTCCTACACTGTCCCTCCACCTTCCCAAGCATGACAGCCCTCTCCAAGAAGTGATCCTGCCTTGCAACATGTCCAAAATATGTCAGAAGGAGCTTCAGAATCCTTGCCTCCTAGGAGCAGCCTAGCTTCACCCTCTCCAGAATGAACTTGTTTGTTTTCCTAGAAGTCCATGGTATATTCAATACTCTTCTCCAGCACCAAAGTTCAATTATAGTTTGTATATAATATAAAGATTTTTATATACAACAGATTAATTATGGTATACACCTGAAGCTTAATAGACAAAGAAAACCAAACCACATCCCAGAGGAAAATGTAGATTGAAAATGGTTTTGTTAAAAAAAGAAAATGGTTTTGTTGATTCTTGGGAAACAGGAATTGAAAGGATAATTCCTTCCTGTTAAAAGAAGTGAGTGAATTGTGTAATTTTGAGAATTTTTTGTTTTCTTGATACTTTGTGTATTTGCCATGTTTTGTCTAAATAAACTCTTGTTAATTTTAAACCTGGAAAATAAGAACCTTCCTTTCTCCCAAGTTGTCTCCTTACCTGATTCATTTCTTATTCACAAAACCTTCCAAAGGAGAGTCTTCATTTACTGGTATAAAGATAGATACTCTACCCATATATGTTTCTCTGTAAGATGAAAAATATAGTCTAATATCCTTCAGGAATATTGTGAAGATAAACTGAGGTAAAGAAAAACCATGATTTAAAAGAAAAAATTGTAATAAAACATAATGAGTTGAGGGAGTGCTTTCTGGTGGCCTAGTGGTAAGAAGCTGCACTGCAATCCCAAAGGCAGGCAGTTCCAATCCACCATGGGAGAAGGATGGACAATGGGACCTCCCATGTGATTTACTGCCTCTGAAAACCTGCTGGAGGATCAGCTGGAGGGACCAGGGCTGGTTCCACCTTGATGGCACACAACAACATAATGAATGAAGGTTTCCCAACACATATATCTCAAATCAATACATTATTAAATAATTTCCATTGACTTGATTTGAGTCAAAACCAACATGGTTGCAATGGGTTTGATTTTAGTTTGAACAGGCTTGGACACTTAAGCCCCAGATTAAATGATGATGCACACAGGGTGATTGTAATATTCACAACCTCTATAGTAGCGTTTATTTAGCTCAACTTTCTGCTCCTGCAGTGTTGAGAATGTTTTTGCTACATGTTGTATGGGGCAGCCACTACCTTGATATCCTTGATATAGCTATTCCACATTTGAAAGGGGCTGGTATGTCTAAGAAGTTAAATTTTCCATTTTGACTAAATTGAGACAACCATATGGAGGAAATAGCTGCCATACAGAACAGCACAGCTCTGTAATCTGGGATTACATGGACCAAGCATTGTCTTTAGTAGTTTGCAGGTATGTTCCATTGAGAACGCCTCCTCCTCCCACTTTACAAATGACAGAGGGAGCATTAAAGAATGAGAGTGACTTACCCAAAACACTAGAAAGAAACAAGTTGCGGTATGAAAAACTCAGCTGATCTAGACATTTTGGACTCATGTCGACCCCATATGTGAAGAGGAGAGCTGCACAGGGTTTTCAAGACTGGCCTTTGGGAAGGAGATAACCAAGCCTGTTTTCTAAGGCACTTAAGAGTTGATCCAAATCACCAGACTTCTGGCTAATTGTAAAAGCGGAATTGTTTGCTTTGTGAAGCCATACTTCACACCTCAGTTGTCTGATGCCAGATCCACCTCTCCTCTCCATCACTACATCCATCAGTGTACCACCTCCCACAAAAAATATGATGCATAGTGATGTGTGCAAGTAGAAATGACAACCTGCAAGGAAGCCGAGGCATTATATGGACGCGAGCCAGATGAGGCCTGTGACTTGTCCCTCCTCTTTGCAACCTCCTCTGCGCCTAATGCACTACATTCCCTTCATCCGAGAAATTCCCCATCTGTGTCCATCAACCATGAGTGCAGAGTTCTCCTTTAGATAGCAAGCTGGGGCCTTCAGACCACACCTTTGTCAGATTCCTGGCTTCCTCTGGTACCCAGCCACTCACACTGAAAATAGCATACAACCCAGATCCCAGCCTGAATGGAGATGAGAAGACAAATTTGCTGAGTACATTTGAAATAGTTGGGCAGCTTTTTAATGTACTCTCCAGGATGTGACAAATGAATGTCTGTGTAAATCAATAAACCTTTCCGTGAAAGGACTAATGGTTTTATGTGAATAGCAAGGCAACACACACGGAACCAGCACCCTTGTTTCCTGTCAGTATTTTTAAAGTTCACTGTCATAACTCTGTTTCTCTTGACCTTTATCTGTGATACCTACCAGATTTGTGTTGCTAGTTGAGTTTTAACTGGACACTGATACCTGACCTATTACCCTTTTCCTTCTGTGCCTAAAAAATGGCCATCTACAATTTCTCTGCTTTTGGATCATTTCATCACCATGTAACATTTTTACTTTGAGTAATAATTGACTTTCTGAGATTAAAAAATGCTTCATTCCACTACAGGCAAGTGAAGACTTTATTTTTCTTCTCCATGCTTTAAGATCAGGTTTGTTATCATCGTGATTCACAGTATTAATTGCTTTTGTGCATGAATGTTGATAAGCAGCAAAACCAATATGCAAAGAAATTTGGGAATTTGCAAATGCTGTGAAGCTTGTAACTCAAAAGCTAATAGAAAATGGAGCCTTTGGTTTTGAAAAGCAAAACGCATGTCATCTAGAAGTAAGAATACGTCTTATCTCTGTTCTCAAATGTATGGAGATGAGGCAACCATATGATAGCTGAAAACTGTTGTTAGGTGCCTTTACATCAACTGTGACTGTTAGTGACCCTATATATATATAGCAGATCTGAACCTGGCCCTATCTTGTGCCATCATCCTATTTCCTATACATTTGAATCCTTTGTTAGAGTCACCATATCAATCCCTCTTCTTGAAGGTCTTCCTCTCCTAAACTGACCCTCCACCTTTCCAAGCTTGATGTCCTTTTCCAAAAACTGTCCCCACCTAACAGCATGCCAAACACTTATGGAATTCATTATCCTTGCATGTTCTTGAAGATATCCTTGTTTATTCTTTCAGTAGTTCATGGGATAGTCAGTACTCTTGATAGCACCACCACTCAAAGGCATAAATTTTTCTTCTGTCATCCTTAGTCATTGTCTGTCTTCCAAGTGCATAGCACGGAATCACAATGACCATGGCTTGGATCAGGCACTCCTTAGTCTCTAGGGTTTGCAAATGGCAACTAGCTCTTTGAAAACTCCTAAAATATGTTTGCATGCAATTGAAGATCTTTGCATAATTTTCCTGTCTTGATCACCCTCAAACTAGTTTTTTGTAGCATGAAATGAAAATTTTATTTACACAAAATTATATACAAATATTAATAGTAGCTTTATTCATAACCACTAAAATCACCCAAATGCTGTTTTGAATGGTAAACAAGCTATGGTGCATTGTTGTAAGATCCCCTACGTTGATTTCAACTTCCAATAACAAAGTCGAATTGCTCTATAGGGTTTTCTAGGCTATAATTCTTATGAGAACAGATCAATGTATCTTTCTCTCTCAGAGCTGCTGGATATTTTTAAATCATCAACCTTTTCATAAACAGCTGTGTACAATGGAATATTACTCAACAAAAGTGCTAAAAACATGGATGCATTTCAGAGGCCTTATACTGAGTAAAAAAAGCCAATCTCAAAAGATGATTTACTGTAAAATTCCATTAATGACATTTTGGACAAGACAGGTCCGTAGGGGATGTATGAAAATTATGGCAAGGGCTAAGAACTAGGGGTTGAGTACAAAGGAAGTAATTCAATAGAGTTTTGGGCTGAATGGAACTCCTCTGTCTCCTATAGTGGTGATTACCTGACTCTGTGCATGTGTTAAAACTTACACAACTGATGTTAATTGCCATTGATTCAGTGTCAACCCATGGTGACCTTATATATAACGTGAAAAACATTCTGCCCTTCTGTGCCATCTTTATGATTATTAACATAATTAAAGATACAAGCCCACAAATAAAAGTTAAAATGGAAATCTAAGTAAACTTGGAAATTTTTTTAAAAATCAAATAAAGGGAAGCATAGTTATTCTTAAAAGATACCTCAGTCCATGGTAGCTAAAGTTAGCTTTTTTTGTTCAAATATTATATGTATTGCCACCAAGTTGTCAAACTACTTTTAAAAAAACAATAATTATAAAGCACCTTAAAAATACAAAGAGATTGTTTGTTCTATACAGTAACCTTTTGTGTGTGAAAAACATATGTAGAATTAGCTAGCTGGTTTCAGTCTGGATGATCCAAATTTTGTTAGCAACATCCAAAGCATTGTAGTCAGAAGCAAGTCAAACATAGGCCTTCTTCTCTCCATCAGGCTGGGTCCAAGCTACATCAGTGTCACAGAGCTTCTTCACAGCTTGTTTGATCTGGTGCTTGTGGGCCTTGACATTCTCAGTGAACACAGTGTGTTGTTACTTTCTATCTTCTTCATAGCTGACTCAGTGGTCATAGAAATCTTGATGATGGCATAGCAGTCAAGCTTGTTTGTCCTGAGGGAGCTTTCTGGGAGTATTTGGGCTGCCTTTGAGTCTCGCCTCATAAGCCGCAGGAAGGTGGGTGATGTCCAGACCTTATTTACTTATAGGGCTGTGCAAGCCTTTGCATGTAATGCCTTTGCTTTCGGTTTCAGTTTTGGAAGGTCAAAGGCTTCCTTCTTCGCTTTTGGAGCTATCTTCATAAAAAAAAAAGCTATATATGTTGTTGTTGTTGTTATGTGCCGTCGAGTCGTTTTCAACTCATAGCGACCCTATGCACAACAGCCCTAAAACTTGCTCTATCCTGCGCCAACCCCACTGCCTCTGACACACCCATCCCGATTACCCCAGTCACCAAATCAATCGATCTCATAGAGGGTCTTCACCTCCTGCGTTGTCCCTCCACCCTCCCAAGCATGATGTCCCTCTCCAAGGACCCGTCCCTCCTTGCAACGTGTCCAAAGTATATCAGACGAAGCCCCAGAATCCTTGCCTCCAAGGAGTGGCTTGGTTTAATCCTCTCCAAGATGAATCTGTTTGTTTTCC
>NW_006399893.1:6258146-6264716 GCF_000299155.1 Elephantulus edwardii | reverse complement strand
GAACTTCTTCCTTCATCACCATAGGCTCTTGCTCGTATGTTATTTCATGAAATTCTTCTGTATCTGCCAATTCCTTTTGATACAATGACTCAGTATATTTCTTCCATCTTCTTTTAATACTTCCTGGATCATTTAATATTCTGCCTAAAGCATCCTTGATTATAGCAACTCTAGGTCTGAATTTGCTCTTCAGTTCCTTGAGCTTAAGAAATGCTGAACGAGTTCGGCCCTTTTGATTTTCTGACTCTAGCTCCTCACACATTTCAATGTAATATGTTGCTTTGTCATTCCCAGTTGCCTTTTGTAATCTTCTGTTCAGCTCTTAGTATAGCATGCCTTTATGTACCTAAAAAAAATGTTTAAAAACCTTCCAGACAGGCTAAAAATAGCTTTAATACATTAAAAGTAATAAAGTAGCTATTGTTGAAAAACAGTACCTGTTTGGTATTGAGAGATATTCCATTTTTTCTCTATTTCAATTTTTTCATATAAATGAGCTTTTTTTTTTGGTACTGGCTGGTAGTTAAGTGTTGTACAAATGGCAGACCTGCAGACACTCAACATGGGACTGCCTCTATGCTGACATTATCCTATTTCGTTTATTCTTGTTGTTTTGTGTAGTTGAGTTGGAACCAACTCCTAACTGACCTGCCAGCAAGTTTTCAGAGGCTGTAAATCAGAGGAGGAGATTACCCATCTTTCTCTAGTAGAGCAGCTTGTAGATTCGAACCCCTTTTCTTTGGGTTAGGAGCACAACTCCTTCCCACTGCCAGAGCTCCCTTATTTCATTTTGTTGTGTAAGGTCCAGTCGGAAACAACTCATAGCTGACCCTCGTCGGTTTTCAGAGGCAGTTAATTGCATGGTTAAGAGATTGCCCATCCTTCTCTGGTCGAGCAGCTGGTGGATTCGAACTGCATGCCTTCGGGATTGCAGCACAGCTTCTTGCCACTGTATTCCATTTGTTGTTGTTTATTGCCTACGAGTGGAACATGACTCATAGTGACCCCATGAACAAAAGACCTCTCTACACTATCAACATTTATCAAAGTTCGTAGGATTTCCAGAGTCATGTTGTTAAGGAAGTGGATGCCTTTCTTGTATTTTGTTTAGCATGTTTAATTAGTGCATTTTCCACCTGAAAGACATTGTTTTGCTAATTAACATGCAAATGTGGAAGTTGGTTTTGTAAATCAAGCTCAGACTTAATGTGAGCTAAGTGGTGCTTTCTCAGAGTCAGAAGACAGCTCCAAGACTGGGAAGCATTAACCACCACCGCACTGGAACAGTTGTCTGATTAATTATGATGGTGTAAACTTGGTCATGTTTTTGAGATGGTGTTCCCTCCAGAGCAATTAACTAGATAATTGTGCCCTCGTTGCCTGAGACCTAAGTGGTGCTCAACAGATGTGAGACCTGAGCCTGGAGCTGTCTCAGCCTGTCAGCACTGACTTGGTCAACAGGAGCACACTCCAGAAAGGTCTATTCCAGTCAGGTGGGAACAGATTCTCCCAACCTGACGGATAAAATTTACATTCCATTAATATCCAATCTGTCAGAACAAGTGACCCAAACAACCAGTGTCATGAATGGGAGACTTAACCTTTTAGAGAAAGAAAAACAAAAGTAGAGACCTAGTTTCTATCTCTGTAAATGGGATACTTCCTCTGATGCACTTGAACTCTCTGCAATTCTGGTATTTATGTGTCTAAGACCAAAAACAAAAACAATTGCTGGGTGTAGGTAGACATTATTTAAAACCCCTTCATGTCTGAAATGTGATGTGCTTAGGCTAACAATCCCAATCCTTTCTAACTCTAAATGTCTATGAAATAGATTTGTAAAATTGAAAGTGCTGTGCAAGTAGAAGTAATGTGTATGTCTGTATGTGTTTATATATATATATAAATAAAATGCTGTTGTGTACCAAATTGGAACTGATTCATAGCTGAGTCTTCAGAGGGTCAGCTTTTCAGAGGCAGTAAATTGCCCATGTTTCTTCTGTGTAGCACCTGATGAATTTGAACCCTGTGCCTTTGATTAGCAGTGCAACTCCTTACCACCAGGACACCAGAGCCTGTATATGAGTGTGAATGTGTATGTGTGTGTGTGTGTGTGTGTGTGTGTGTGTATATATATATATATATCAGAGGTGTGTATGTCCCTTCCAGAGGACTTTTAACAAAGTCTAGAGAGTCTTTAAAGAGCTGTGGTGGCACAGTGGCTAAAATATCTTGTTGCTAATCAAAAAGTCTTCTGTTCAAGCCTGTGGAAATGCTCTGGAGGAAAATGACATGCATGACAGCCTATTTCTGTAAAGAATCCCAGCTTTAGAAACTTTGGGATGGTGCTTCTTAGTTGGAATTGAGACAATGACCTTGGGTTGGCTTTGGTTTTAGGAATATTTTCCTGTAAAACTGGGGGTGGGTAGGGTGGGTAATACTAATGGCATAGGATGAGTAGAAGTTAGGGACACCCCGAAGCATCCTGCACTTCAGAAGATGACAGTTCTTCAGACCTAGTAATTACATGGTCCAAAAATGTCAATAGTACTGCAGTTAATGAATCCTATTGTGTGTCCATGTGTGTGTGCATGTGCGTATAGAAACACTGCACTCACGGGCTTTTGTCAGATTGGCCTGTTCCTTGTATATACTGTGTTGTAACCAGATTAACAAGACAGGGCTTTCCTATCCAGCTGTTAGAAGATGGAAGCCCGCTTCGCTGTTCATTACCTGACATTTTCTCCATGTTTGCCTAAAATGAAACTTCTGGTTTGGTTATTCTTCTCTCTGCTTGACAGATTGCAGTGCAGTCTGGTTTATGGAAGCAAAGCCCGTTAGGTTCTGTGAGTTTGTACTGAAGTGGGCTGGTCCATTCAGACCCAAAGAAGGAGACATTGAGCTCTGCATGTGTTAAAAATTTTGTCCAAGGGCTTTTTGTACTATGGAGCAAGCTGATTCATAAGAACTTACAAATCAAAGAGTCTGTGATCTTTAGATAATTACTGTGTAAGCTCATAGAAATCTGAGAGCTCATAGTTGAAAAGACCTTCCATATAAGATCTTTTCCATTAAGATTCTGGAAAGAAGATAAAACCAATAGACATTAAGTAAATGGATCAACATCACACAGTAAATATATACCAAAGCTGGAAGCCAGATGCTTCTATATGTTCTGTCTGCCATGTTATGCTGCATATGCTTTAAAAACAACCAACGGCAACTGATCGCATCTCTTAATATCACACTAAAAAAAAAACCCCAACACAATAAACTCAAGCTTGTTGCCATCAAGTCAGAAACATCTCATAGCTGACACTCCAGTGGATTCTCAGAGGCCATAAATCACACAGGGGGAGACTGACCATCTTTCTGCCAAGGAACAGCTGGTGATTTGAACCACTTGCCTTTGGGTTGGCAACACAGCTCCTTACCCAGTAGAGCACCAGAGTATTAAAGTATCTCCATGAAGATGTCACTCAGGTTTTGTTAAAACACCTCCTCACCTCTTCACTGGCTGAGTATATGGTGTGCATGAATAAATATTATCTTGATAAAATGGTGTGTAACTCAGACTGGGAAAAGGGCCTTAATAAAGTTGGTGACTGCCGGCTTCCCAACCTATGTGTCTGTTCCTGCACCTGAGCTGCACTGTAAGCTGAGGTGTTTACTCTTCTTTATCCAGCCCTCAACAAGGAATTACATTTCTGTTCCCCTCATCCCTTATTACCTCAGGGCCCCAACTGCTTAAAAACACCTGCCAACTCCCAACCACTCACCCCCACAGAGCAGCCCAGCAAAATGTGAAAGCTAGAAAGAGAGGAATTAGGATGATATATAAGTGTGTTTATGCTTCTCATTCCCCACTGTTTTCAAAGCAGATACTGCTGCATGCCAGCTCCCTGGATAGTCTGAGCATCATCCTCTCTCTTTCAGCTCCTAGGCCTGCAGATAGGGAAGGTGATTTCTAGGAGGAGATTCTTTTCAGCATAATTTCATTACAGCAAAAGAGTTGGAAGTCACAAGTCTATAAAGCAGTACCCTACAGTGGTTTAGAATCCTTCTGACTCAAAAGAGGCCTGTGTGACCCGTTTGAGCTTGCTTTCTGACCTGTAAGATGTAAATAACAATATCTCTTTTATTTTATTGTGTGGGCCTCTGGTGGTATGGTTCCTTGGGAGTTCCTATGCCAACCCAAAGGTTCCTCTCTAATGTTATGGCTCCACCAGCAGGTTTGGGAAAGAAAGATGGGCACTCCTATTCCATTTGTTGTTGTTGTTGTTATGTGCCATTGAGTCTCTTGCAACACAAAGTGACCCTATGTACATTAGTCCTGAACCTTGGCCAATCTCCTCATCATGTCTGACAGACCTAATCTCTTTTCTTCAGTTACGGAGTCAATCTGATCCAGGATCTTCTTCTCCTGTACTGTCTCTCAACCCTTCCAAGCATGATGTCCTTCTCCAGTGACTGGCTTCTCTTGGCCACATGCACAAACTACATGAGACAGAACTTCAAAACTTTTGCCTTCAGGAAGCAGCTTGGTTTCACCCTCTCTAGGACAGACCTCTTCATTCTCCTGGCCATGAACTGTGTGCTCAACACTTTTCTCTATCACCACAACTCAAAGGCATCTATCTTCAGTCATTCTTAGTTATTGTCCCACTGTCTGATACATAACAAGTAATTGCCAAGACCATGACCTTAATCTCCAGAATGATATCATTGCTCTTTAATACTCTAGAGAGGTCACTGACACTGACTTTCCAAATGCAATTAGTCTTTTGATTTCCTGACCAAGACTGTTTACTGTGGAACCAAGCAAGTTGAAGCTGTTAACAATCTCAATCTCTTCTCCATCTATCAAGCAGCTTCCAACTGGCCCAGTGGGGAGAATCTTTGTTTTCTTGATTGAGCTTGAATCCATATTGAAGACTATAGTCCTTAACCTACTGCAGTAACTGCCTCATGTCCCACTCAGATTCAGCAAGCAAGGTTGTGTCATACAAGTAATGCAGGTTGTTGGTGAGTCTTCCTCCAATCCTGATGCCACATTCCTCCTCAGAAAGTCTGGCCTCCCAAATAATCTGTATCATGTATAGATTGAAAAAAATATGGAGATAGGATGCTCCTTGGTGCACATCATCCCTGATCCTGAACCATGAAGTGTTTCTTTGCCCTGTTCTGACTGCTGCTTCCTTGTCCAAGTACAGGTTTCAAAGTCAAGTGTTCTGGGATTCCCATTCTTAAGGTTAGCTGCAATTTGTTGTTATCCACAGTCAAATGCCTTCATTTGCAGCCTCTGAAAACCTGCTGAGGGGTCAGCAAGGACTCAGTTCTGACTTGACAGCAATGAGTTTGAGCTTTTTCAGTTTTACAGTGTTATAAGAATTAAACCAGATAAAATATTCAGTTGTGAACACAGAGCCTGACACACAGGGCATCAAAATGTAATCGGTCAGAGCTGCCAATGTTGTGTTTGTGCTAATCCTCCTTCTCTGTAGCTTGCATTGGCTTCTCTGTCCCAGCACAGACTCTCGCTACTTAGTAAAACTAGATGTGTGTGCCCACCGCCCAGCTATCTCTTCTCTAGCTGTTACCCTGCAGTCTCAAATGCCCAGCACTTTCTTCAGTGGATGCTGAATGTTTGGAGATCGTTGCAGATAGCACCATTCCCTTCACTAGATCTGATGTACATGTTTGCAGGGTTTTGTTTTTCCCTCCAGGAGGAAATTTGAGGACCCTGAATGACAGAAAGGTGTTGGCAGGCTTCACATGTTCTTTGTGTTTCAGTGGCCTAACTCTATTGAGATAATGGCCATGTTGCAGCCAGCCACTGTGGAAAGTCAGAAAGCCTGGGCTTCTGGAGTGCTCCTTAGCTGCTGTTGTTTGTCGAGATCAGAGGCAGATGAGAACATCTGGATGGAGAACAGCGCAGAGAACAGCAGCATTGACCCTTCACTCACCATCTTCTCCAGCAACTAGGACAGCACTCGCAGGCAGAGAGGGCATGGGCGGTATTGATAATTAAACTTAATGACAGCCTCCTTGAAATATAATCTCATCAATCTCATGTGTCACTCTTGTTATTGTGTCAGCTGCCACTGAGTTGACTCTCAGCTAATGACAACCCTATGTAATGGGATCAAGCCATTGTGATCATAGATGTTTAATTAGTTGATTGTTTGAAAGTGAATCGCTGGGCCTTTCTCCCTACACTCTCTTAGTCTGAAATCTTCACTGGGACATGCAGCAAGCAAGGCTCCACTGGCAGATAGGTGGGAGCTGTGCAAGAGGTACATGGGCTGGGAATCAAGTGCAATTTTCCTTCCTGGAAAGCAGGAATTCTCCCACTGAGCCACTAATTCTTCGTGACTTTTTAGGCGAAGGGAAAATACTCTTTCCTAACCATAACAAACAGTGGCTGACTCTGAGAAGAATGGGAATCCCAGAACACTTGATCATTCTAATGAGAAACTTATACTTGGACCAGGAGGCAGTCGTCAGAACAGAGCAAGGGAACACTGCATGGTTCAAAATTGGGAAGGGCGTACGCCAGGGATGCATCCT
>NW_006399893.1:6254986-6257266 GCF_000299155.1 Elephantulus edwardii | reverse complement strand
ACATAACAACAAAGAGATTAAAGGAATTTGGAATGTACCTTTTAGCCATGTCTAAACAAAAGGATCTCATGAAGTTGTGGACAATGGAAAGAAAGATGCTTAATACTTTGCTTAAGTCATTCATTGATTTCTGATCTTCTCTTCCCTGTAATCGAAGGGGAATCATTACATGGCAAAGCAATAGACTTAAAAAAACCCATTCTCCCATAAAGCTACTTATCTCACTTTATTCCTTACTTCTATTAAAGACTTTCTTACCCTCTCAGATACCCAGGACATAGACTCTTGTGCATTCTCTACTCTCACCTCATCTAGGTGTTAGGTAACAGCTGATGAGTCCATTCAAAGGATTCTTTCCCAGGTCTATGCCTTGTTCCCTGTCCATGGTGCCACTGTTTTATTCCAAGGCTAACTTGTTGCTGGCTTGACATGTTGTATTCACAATGTGTTCTAATCATCCAGTCCACTGGTCCTGGTGCCACAAAGAGACACGTTATCCTTTAGTCTCAACATTTGTCTCTGCTATATATATATGTTATCTCCTTATCCTAACTACAGTGAAAGAACTTTACTGACACTATGGGAGTTACTGTCACAGTAGTTACTTGCCACAGTGGGCACACGCAGAGCAGCAATGGGAAGGATGCCACTGCATTGCAGGACTGAGCATTGGTTTGTCCATTCATACATAGGTTGTCGATGAGTCAAAATGGACTATCTGAAAGCAATCTTGCCTTGCTCACCACACCCTGATTCTATCACAGGGGCACCGGCCTGCCCAGGTACACAGAAGCCCCTCAGGAACTTCTTTACCCTCAAGCCCTGCCTAGTGCTCTGTTACTTATTATTGTTCTTATCAGGAACCCAAGGGAAAAAAAAATACATATCCCTGAAGACTCTAAGTGAATTTTGTCAGATTTGAACTTCGTATGTGTGAATATGTATGTGCATGGGTGTGTATATAAAATATGAACTAATTCTATATGTATACATGTGCATGTACATATGTAGGTATTAGTAAACATACACATAGAGATCATAGGATAACATTCTAAGTTCTTTTCATTTAATGTTACTGATTTCAGGATTAATCCAGGTCATCCATATTTTCAGTGTAGTGTTGTTAAGCACCATCGAATCAGAACTGACCTTTAGAGACTCTCCAGTGGGTTTTCAGAGGCAGTAAATTGCACAGGAGAAAACTGTCCATCCTTTTCCTGCAAAGCAGCTGGTGGAGTCAAACCGCATGCCTTCGGAATTGCAGTGCAGCTTCTTGCCACTAGGCCACCAGAGCTCCCTCTGTTTTTAGTATACCAAAACAAAGCAACAAATTCCCTACTGGTGAATCAGTTCCAGTGCATCGTCACCCTCTGTCAGGTTTGTGAGGCAGGAAATAGATACAAGAGAAGATTGGCCATCTTTGTTCTGTGGAGAAGCAAGTGGATTCAAACCACTAATCTTTTCATCAGCTGTGTGACACATTATTCTGTATTCGACCAGAGCTCCTGGCTTTCCATTATATAAATTTACCACAAACTATGCTCGTTATAGTTAATGTTCATTCAGATTATTTCCACCTGAAAATTGGTGAGCAGAGTGATACTGTGCACAGTTGTGTGTGTTTAGTCCAGTCCATGTGTACACGGGCTTCTTAGCATATGCATCAATAAGTGGCATTACTGGGTCAGAGGATATGAGCATCTTCTACTTTAATAGATTAAGCCAAATTGTGTCCCATGCTAGATGTGCGCTAATGGCATACGAAGGTCCCTGTTGCTTCAAATTCTCATAGTAAATAACACTTACTATGTGATATTTGTCCATTTGTGACCATCTGGTAGGCATATAATGGTATCTCTGTGATTTTAATTTCTGGTTTTAAGTGATTTCTTCAATTGGGTAAAACAATTTTTGAAACACAAATACCTAAGTGTTTTTTCTTCCCTATTTTTTTAGTCCTTCTGCAGTTGAGAGTCCAGTGATCTTTTTCTTATTTTGCTAATTCTTTTCCCACCCCTCGCCTCCATACATACTTTCCTTCATTAGTCCAGTGATTTTTGAAGGAAATTTTTCCTTCTTGATAAACTAAGGATTAACATCTGATTCTCTAAGGAAATTCTTAGACTATTCTCATTTGCATTTTATTCTTCAAGGTAATTTGTTGTTGTTGTTGTTATGTGCATCAAGTCGCCTGCGACTCATAGCGACCCTATGTACAACAGCCCTAAACTCCACTCTGTCCTGTGCCAGTCGCACTGTCTCTGACACTCCCATCCCAAT
>NW_006399893.1:6234347-6253826 GCF_000299155.1 Elephantulus edwardii | reverse complement strand
CACCTTTCTTTGGGATAGGAACAAATATCGATCTCTTCCAGTCAGTTGGCCAAGTGGTCGTTCTCCAGATTTCTTGGCACAACTTGGTGAGCATGTCCAGGGCAGCATCTGTTAACTGAAATATGTCAATTGGTATACCAAGGTAATTTAGGAATAAGATATGTGCATGTTCTGAAACAAATGAGGGGGTGAATAATTTAAAAGCGATTATGATAGGGTATTATGGTTATCACAAGAGTCCACAATTAAGGTTGCATAGTGGAATGTACTTGGGATGGTGGGAGGGGTGTGGGGGGTTGTATACCAGGGAGGGAGTCTTTCTTTTAGTTTTGAAAGAGAGGAGTGAACTGGGGGGTGGGAGGAGAGGGCTGGGCTGGTAGAGTAGTGCAGCAATGAATGAATGGAAATCCAAATTCTCTGTAAATGTTCATTAAAATTATTTTTAAAAAATGAAATGTGCATGTTAATAAAATATATTCCTAAATTAAAAAATTTATAACTATGGTCTCTTTTCAGATAAAAAGTTTATATTGACATTTCTATATCACTAAAATTAAGTTAGCAATATTCCCCACAGAGTCTAAGGGCTCTCAATTAAATGAGGTAATAAGTTTAAAGTCTTTATTAACATCATTGTAATAAAATAATGTTTAAAATATTTCAGAAATTTCTAAAATACTTTGGACTGGTACCACAAGTGCCTTATACTCTTCTAAGCGGTTGGATGTGTTAATATGTTCTCAGTCCTTTGTAATTAATTGTTGGGAATCCCAGGTGGCACAGATGGTTCATAATAAACTTCCGTATGAAGAAGAATGCAGCATTGGGATTGGAGGAAAACTCACCAACAACCTAGATTATGCAGATGACACATGCTTACAGAAAATGAATAATAGTCAACAGTCTTTGCAAAGACTAAATAATATACAATGGACTGTCAAAGAATACACAAATCTGTTTTGGAAGAGGTGCAACCAGAGTGTTCCTTAGCAAAAAATGTGGTGAGACTTTGTCTCATAAACTTTGAGATGTTGCCAGGAGGGGTCAATGTCCTTGGAAAAGGGTCCCATGCTGGGAAAAGTAGTGGATCAGGAAAAAAAAAAGCTTCATGAGAAGTCTTGAGACAGTGACTGCAACCATGGCCTTGAACACAGCACAGGTGGTTCAACAGGGGAAGGCACAGCATCGGGCAGGCTCTGTTCTGTTGTATGTACGTAGGAGTCACAGCTGACCTGGGAGCACCTAACAACCACAAAATCAACACTTGGCGATTTGAGCTATCCAGCAGTATCAAATGGAACAAGCTGAGTGAGCTACTAAGGTCATTGTGATTACACTGAAGAAAACCCAAATGGAACTACAATGTCTATCATCTCCACCTTATAACACATAGATAAGGATTCTGAATTGGGGCAGAATTTATTCAGTAGCAAGTGGTTTGCGGTTTCTTTAGCCAACATTTTGGTGACCATCCTAGGACCACCAAACTGGTCTAGCACCCTATAGCTCAGAAAATAAAGTATTATCTCTGAAGATACACCCTCAAGTAAATATTTGTTTAAGTATGGTTTGCAAAAGAACTTTGGGTTGTCTAAATTGTTGAGCTATTGGGAAGCACTTTTATCTTGAATCTAGATAGATATAGGTAGATATAGATAACTATATCTTTGAAAATATTTATATTTTAGTATTGTTGTTGTTGTTATGTGCCATCGACTCGTTTGCGACTCATAGTGATCCTATGTACAACAGTCCTGAAGCCTGCTCTATCCTGTGCCAACTTTACTATCTCTGACACACCTGCCTTCATTACCCCAGTCACTGTATCAATCCATCTCATCGATGATCTTCCTCTCTTTGTCTGTCTCTCCACACTTCCAAGCATTATGTCACCCTCCAAGGACCAGTAACTCCTTGCAACATGCTAAAGGTATGTCAGATGAAGCCTCAGAATCCTTGCCGCCAAGGAGCAGCCTCCCTCCAAGGAGCAGCCTATCTGTTCTCCTTGCAGTCCATGATATATTAAACACTCTCCTCCAGCACAACAGCTCAAAGGCATCAAATATCTTTCTATCATCCTTAGTCATTGTCCAGCTCTCTGACACATAGCAAGCAATTGCAAAGACTATGGCCTGGATCAGGCACACCTTAGTCTCCAGATTTACATCATTGCTCTTCAGTACTCCGGAGAAGTCCCTGACAGCAGACTTTCTCAATGCAATTTATCTTTTGATTTCCTGTCTCCTGGTACCAAGAGTGTTGATTGTGGAGCCAAGCAAACTAACGCTGTTAACTATCTCAATCTCTTTACCATTTATCATAATGCTGCCAATCAGCCCAGTGGTAAAAATCTTTTTCTTGATGTTGAGCTTCAATCCACATTGAATGCTAACGCTTTAAGTCCTCCTCAGTTTCAGCAAGCAGGTTTCTATCATCCCCTTGAAAATACTGTTAACTGCTCAGCACAATAAAATTAAATGCCGGTGTTTGAAAGCACACAAATTTTCACTTTATGAACATTCCTGTTTCACAGCCCATGCCAGTATCCTGGTCCGTGAGTACTTTTCTGTTATTATTTACAGATTTGGGATTGGGTGAGGATATAGATAGTATTAACACTGTGGTTATTTGCCAAAATATCTTTGCAAATGGAAAGAGTTTGCAAAGTAAGTTCTAATAAGAATAAGAAAAAGAATCTTAGAAGTATTTATCCCTCTAAGCCTGTAAGACTGCTGTGGTCACTGAATGGATAAGGAGTTGTATTGCAAACCAAAGCCAGCAGCTGGCTCAGGGGCAGCTGTTAAAGGTGACTTCTCCATGTGTACAGTTTGGAATGGACTGTGGGCACTAAATCCTTCTTTTCACCCACCCTAAGATGAGATGGAAATTACCATGATCAAGTCATTGTAGGTCTGACTAATAAGCCTTGTAAGAGATCACATAATTTCAAGGAGAAATGAAGTGACTTTCCTCTCCCTGACCAACACCACATCCCATCCAACCTGCTTGCTTTCTAACCCTTTAAAATGCTGCAATTAAAGATGTCCTCTTTAATCCTCTCTTAAAATGCAAATCCTCTTAATGTTTTGTTTTTTTTTCTAAATCAGTCTTGTGAATCTCAATGTAAATGAAGTTGTCTGAAAGCAAGGTTGTTGTTTTGTTTGTTTTTCTGTGGCGAGAGGGTGGTGGATGAATGGGCAACTGGCAGTGGGAGCAAGAAGACAATGAAGGATATAAAAAGGGGCCTTGGACCCAAGGAGGCAATACAAAGACTACCCTTCAATTGAGTCTTAGGGAGCTCTGGTGGCCCAAAAGTAAGAAGCTGCACTGTAATCCCAAAGGCAAGGGGTCCAAAACCACTAACTGCTTCTCTGGAGAAGTTTGGGCAGTTAACATCTATGTGATTTACTGCTTTTGAAGAACAAGATATGAAGCTGTATGACTATGTCCATCCTGAGGGTCTAGAGTTACTTGCCCCTTGGCTGCCAGCCCTTACCACCACCTAGGAGCTGTTCCCATTCATGTTTCAGCTAAGACTTGCTTTGCAAAAGACAGAAAGTAACTAGCATCCATTAACTCCTCCAACAGTCCAGGCTAATTAACATCAGCTGAGGTAAGTAAACACTCACCAACTCATTCAGTCCTCCCCAAACCAGTGACAGGGTATTTTATTATTCCTACAAGTGTTTAGGTCTTTTGTTCAGAGTTGTCTATGATTCAATGGTATTTAACAACAACATAGAGAGAACTCTGTTGACTTAGTGGATAGAAAGTTATGCTACCAAGCCAAAAGAGAATTATTTTAATCTGTGGCTCTCAGGCCTGGTTTTAATTGGTTTTGGCTAAACATTCTTCCAAGTGGTATAGCACTGGTATGTCCATTTGATGTACGGAGGTAACTCTTGGTTGCTGTGATGCTAAACACTGTGACACTGGTGTGTCAAATGCAATAACGGTTAACCATAGTGGACAGTGTTTGCTGGACTGCCCTGATTAAAACAAGCCTGGAAGCAGGAGTGGCATCTACTTTCAAAACAGCTTACCTCCAGAAACTCTATGAACCTGGAAAAATGATTGGGTCGCTATGAGTTGTCTACAACTCAATGGCACTTAACAACAACAACATCTACCAAGAAGCAAACACGCTCAGAGAATCTAAGTGGTAAAGTTAGACTGTGACAGCACCAGGATTCAAATAAATGCCTGCATGTTCCCACAAGCTAGGCCTTCTTTTTCCCCATTATGAACAATTAAAATAGGAGGCGAAAGCTCAGTATAGCTGCTGGAAGAACCCCATATTCTTCCTGAAGGAAGATAGATTCCTTTGCCAATGGCAACTCCATACCGAGACCTCTCTCCTCTGTTCTTGGGGTAAGAAAATGTGCAAGCTTATTTTTCCTTTTTTATGAAATTAAAAAAAAAATTTATTTGAGCGGGTGCATCTGCCTACTGGTAAGAAGTTGTATTGGCAACTAAAAGGCACCCTGTTTGAATCCACTTGTAGCTCCACAGAAGAAAGGTGGGCACTCTCCTGATGTGTATTTACAGTCTCTGAAAATCTCCTGGAGGGTCAGCTGTTAGCTGATTCCAGCTCGATGGTACAAAACAACAATTGTAATGTTATAATTTGAGTGAAATTTTACAACACATACTAGTTTTCATTGACTCATTTATACATCTTTTGTTTTATAACATTAATTATAATACCCACTGTGTAACCATCCTTTTCCCATTTCCTCCCTGTAATTCTTATCTCCATTAGCCCTTCTATCTTCTGCCTTCAGAGTTCATCCTGGGGCCAAGGATTGGCCACTCTTTTGAACTCATGTTGTTGATGATCTTAAAGAGTGAGTGCCTGCCTGGTGTAACTGCTCACCTTTGAGGTGCAGTTCTAAAGGATAGTGAAGATCTGGTGAAATGTAAAGGGGACAGACCGAGAGGGCACTATGCTGGATGAAGTCAGTCAGTCACAAGAGGCCAAATATTGCATAAGACCTTTCTTATAAAAAGGTAAAGAAAGTGGTGATAAGGTGAATAGAGAAATCCAATATGACCTAACAATTCCACTGCTAGGAATATAGCTCAAAGAAATCAGAACTGAGACACAGAGATATGTGCCTATGTTCATAGCAGCATTTTTCACAATAGCAAGAAAATGGAAACAGCCCAAATACCCACCAACAAATGAATGATTGAGAAATTGTAGCACATTCAAATGATGGAATACTATGCAGCACTAGGAAACGATGATTTCATAAAATACAATCTAACATGGGAAAGTCTAGAGAGCATTATGCTGAGTGAAATAACTCAGTCTTGTGAGGACAAACACTGTATCAGACTGTTGTTGGTGTTGTTAAGTGCCATGGAGCCATAGGCGACTCATAGTGACCCTATGAAAGTCCTCAACACTTGTGTGACTTTCATCCTTTCTCCATGTTCATAGGGTTTCTAGAGGCAATCTGTTATGGAAGTGGATGCCACTCCTCCTTCCAAGCTTGTTTTAATCGGGGAGCTCCACCAAACACTGCCCGCCATGGGTAACCATTATCGCATTTGACACATCTGTATCACAGTGTTCAGATTCACAGCAACCACAATTTATCTCTCTATGGCAAGTGGACACACCAGGGCTATATGACAATAAAAATGCAAGAATCTACTACTAAATAGTAAGGAAAAAAATAAAATTTCATTTTGACTTTTTATCCATCAATAACAACTAAAAGTAGAAAAAATGAAAGAGATATGAAAGAGAAACTGTAGCCTTCAGTATGGACTGAGGCTCAATGTCAAGAAGACAAAAATTCTCACCACTGGACCAATCGGTAGCATCAGGATGGATGGCGAAGAGATTGAGAGTGTTCACAGCTTCAGTTTGCTTGGCTCCACGGTCAACACTCTTGGCACCAGTAGCCAGGAAATCAAAAAAAGTATTGCGATGGGAAAGTCTGCTGTTAGGGACCTCTCTAAAGTACTCAAGAGCAACGGTGTCTCTCTGGAGACTAAGGTGTACCTGATACAGGCCATGGTTTTTGCAATCACTTGTTATGCATCAGAGAGTTGGACAATGACTAGGGAGGATAGAAGGAGAATTGACGCCTTTGAGCTGTGGTGCTGGAGAAGAGTATTGAATGTACCATGGACTTCCAAGAAAACAAACAGATTCATCCTAGAGAGGGTTAAACTAGGCTGCTCCTTGGAGGCAAGGATTCTGGGGCTTCGTCTGACATACTTTGGACATGTTGTAAGGAGAGACAGGTCTTTAGAGAGGGACATCATTCTGGGTAGAATAGAGGGACAGCACAGGAGGGGAAGACCCTCTATGAGGTGGATTGATTCAGTGACTGGGGTAATCGGGATGGGTGTGCCAGAGGCAATGAGATTGGCACGGGATAGAGCATGGTTTAGGGCTGTTGTACATAGGGTCGCTGTGAGTCGCAAACAGCTCGATGGCACATAACAACAATAACAACAATGTGTCTAAGATTATCTTAATGGAAAAAAATGATAAAATTTTACTGAAACATATTGTTGTTGTTGCTATGTGTTATTGAGTCTACTACCACTCATAATGATCCCCTGAACTAAAAATCCTCTCAACTCTGCCCTGTTCTGAGCCAATTTCACTATCTCTGATACACCTGCCCCATTACCACAGACACAGTGAAACTTATTAAAGGTTTAATTAAATAGAGTAAGTATCAGACTATTATTGTAAAAATAGGAGGCTAACTGAGAAAAATATGTATAAATCTTCAAACAGGGAAAGGTAAAAGGAGAGGGGGGCCAGAAAATGGGGAAGAATGGAATTACTAGGGTAGTGGAGAATAGTGCGTGGAGGGGGCACTGAAGGAATAGGAAAGAGTCAATGGGGACTTGGAAAGACAGAATGATAAGGGGTATAAATAGTAATTAGTTATATGTTGTTGTTATGTGCCGTCGAGTCACTTGTGACCTAGCGACCCTATGTACAACAGCCCTAAACTTTGCTCTATCCTGTGCCGATCTCACTGTCTCCCACACACCCATCCTGATTACCCCAGTGTACATAGGGTTTTCAGAGGCCTGCTATTTCAGAAGTTGATGGCCAATCCTTCCTAGTGTGTTCTGGATGTTCAGAGCCAGATGAATTAGTTATATAAAACAATAAATATTAATTATTGTATACAAACCAATAACAAATAATTTTAAAAGAAAGGCTTATTCACAGGCAGAATCATTCTTGGATGGCTAACTAGGGAGAGGGAAGAAGAGACCAGGGAGTCTCTCATCCCCTGTCCCTCTTTTAGGATTTTTTTTTTTACTAAAAATTAGTAAACAGATAATGTTGTTGTGTACTGTCGAGTCATTTTCAACTCATAGCTGACCCTCCAACAGGATTTCAGAGGCAATTAATCACTCCCATGGAACAGCTGGTGGCATGACTTTGCACCAAGCACATTCAGGATTGCGTGCAACTTCTTGCCAGAGCTCCCTAAATAGATAATAGACATTTTATTAAAATGAGTCAAGAGAAAGGTAAGCTTACTTTTCAGTTTGTAGCATGAAACCATTATCATCTTTTTATTCTACAGATAGAATGCATATCAAGTAATAATTTTAAAATGGATTTTTTTTTTACTGCCTCTCTCTCTCTAACACACACACACACACACACACACACACACCCCTCCACCCTGAGATTGTTGCTCTCCACTGAGAATCATTGGTGCACTGGGACAGAGATGCATAAACAGGATAAGAAAAAGAAAGAAAAGTAGAAAATTGTAGAGTTCTTTTATCTGCATGGTGTGAAAAGCATCATGGCAGGTGTGACAGTAGTAGAAATGCGAGAGTGCAGGTAATGGAAGCAAAGAGAACAGGCGCCTGTTCTGCCCCAAGAGATTTGAGAGGTGACACATTTTGGTCCCCACACCCGACTCTAGAGAAACAGAGAAAAGCTTCTGAGCGAGTCAAAGGAAATGGCAGCTGTGGACAAGAGGGGAGTGAAGACTGTCTTTGTTCTGAGGCTGGTCGATCTGGGATGCTGGGCCTCAAGTGTGTTCCCCAGATGACATCAACATCGGCTGTTAGGACCACACATCTCAGACCCTTCCAAAACCCAGACACTGGAGGTGGGTGCTTCAGTCTTCCAGATAACCCTGGTGATTCTGACTATAGCAGCAAAAGCTACATATCACACCACAGCACACCACAGCACACCACAGCACAGCACAGCACACCACACCACACCACACCACAGGGTGGTTCCTTCATGCAAACCACTTGTCTAGGGTCAACTCAAGGATTACAGTTATAGAAACACTCACAGAAGTAGTACCATGATGTGTTTTCTGTTCAGCATCTCAAATATTATGCAAACACAGTTCTCCATGAGGTATATTGTTATATATATTATGTACTCTCTTAAACAAGGATATTGTTTTATGTGTATTTATGCCTTAATTCTGATGACCTAATGGGTTAAGGGTTGTGCTGCCAGCCCAAAGGCAGGCAGTTCAAATTCATTAGTTTCTCTAAGGGAGAAAGATGAACAATTTTCTCTCATATGATTTACAGTCTCTCAAAACTCCCTGTAGGGTCAGCTCCGAGTCAGTTCCAAGCTGATGGCAATGAGTTGAGTTGTTTTGTTGAATGCCTTGAACTATGCATGGACCTCGCGAGCATCCCTAGTGCATGTTGAGTCCAAGAGCTAGTGTGTCTTCATGGTATGTCTGTGCATGTTGTTGTTGTTGTGGTGGTGGTGGTGGTAGCGAGGTCATTGCATGCCTGTGGCCAGTTGTGACTCACAGCCGCCCTAAGAACAGTGGATCTGGTCTCTGCCCTAGCCTGTGCCGCCTCACCATCTCCCAGACACTTGAGTCCATTGTTACGAATGCCCTGTCAATCTATCATGTTATAGAGCTTCCTCTCATGCTGACCCTTCACTTCTCAAGCATGATGTCCTTCTCCAAGGACTGACCCTTTCTTACAATGCCCCCAACATAAGTGACTTAGCATTTCACATCCTTGCCTCCAGAGAGCACCCTGGTTTCACTTTCTCCGAGACAGGCCTGTTTCTTCTCTGAGAAGTCTATGGGATCATCTGCTTTTACATTGACAGCTCTTGTAGTCCTTGTACTAAAAAGGAGCCCCCACATTAAGACAGACGAGGAAGGAGCATTGGCCATCCAGTTCTGAAGAAACAGGCCTCTAAAAATCCTATAAACACTAGAAGAACACTGTACATAGTCTTGCTTATATTTGTGGTAGGTTGCCAGAACTTAGAATCATTTCCTGACATTTTCAAAGATGACCAAGTGCCTCTCTAAGATGCACAATAGCCCCAGCTATTGGCAGAATAAAGACAGGTTAGCTTTTACGTGAAATCAGTGCAAAAACACCCTCTAACCAACTACCTTTTGCAGTGGCCACTCTAGCAGCAAGTTGAATGACCCCACACTGCCATGAATGCTACAACAGACACCCCCATTTTCAACAAGGATGATAAAGGGAAGGCCCAATAGCAGGACCCAGTCATTGCTTTGTCCTCAGACTTGACACCACTCAACCAGGTTAGATGGTCCATGCCTGGATGGCCTGATGGCTGGCACACTTACCCACCTCACTGCTCTCTTCTTCTCATGGTGTCTTCAGACAGATTAGAGGTGTTGATGATTCAGTGTTAGGCTCCATGCCTTTCAAGCAGGAGGCCTGGGTTCACTTCTGAGAGCATGTACCTGTGTTCTCCCTACCACCTACCTGTCTTTAGAAGCTTGAAGGTTGCTGGGATGTGGAGAAGTCTTCAACAGAGCTTCAAGACTAAGACAGACTAAGGAGAAGGCAGAGAGGTTTCCTTCCGGAAGCAAGCCAGTAAGAACCTTATGTGTCACAACGTGTGATCCGCACCCACTACAGGGGATGCCTGAGGACTGGACAGTGTTTGATGCCCATGTGAATGTGTTTCTACAATCTAGGGGCTGACTGCAAGGCAGCTAGCAATGACAGTGACAGTGCAAGTAGGGTGTGTTTCTGTGACCTCTGACTTTTGCTAGGGAGCTTCGTTGGAAGCTTTTGGTTGACAGCCCAAGTGGTCAGGAGGGCACCACAGCTGTTAAGTGAATCATTTAAGGAAACGTGATGATGATTTAGAAAAGCAATTATAAACAAGTTCTATTTTCTTTCATTTGGGCCAAGGCATGATTTTTAAGAAATACTGTTATCCTGACCTTTCTGCTTTAGCTGAACTGACGGGTATTGAGAAAGTTGGGAAGGTGGCATTCTGGAAGAGTAGCCAGGATTGCCGCAGGGCCAGCCTGGGAGGAAGTGCTTTGTAACTCCTGGGACCTGGACTTTCCTCTTACCTTTTTGCCATGTGGACAATGCCTCCCACACTGTCCTCTGTCTTCCACATCTCTTCTACTCAATTTCTTTTTTTAAAAAAATAATTTTTTAAATTGTGATTTTAATAAAAGTTTTCAGAAAAGTTTGATTTTCATTCATTCATTGTTATGTATTTTTCCCTCCCTTCCCCCTCCTCAAGTTGACTTTTTTATACTGTTCATTTACAAAATCAGAATACATTAATTTCAAGAGCAGATTCTTCCAATATTCCTCACCCTCATCCATCAAATTGTACAACCTGATGATTAATCCCCCTCCCCCTGCACATTCTCATGCCTCTGCTTCCACCTTCCCCTACCTCATTTGGATCTTTATACTCATTCTACAATAATGGTTCATACAATATTTGTCCTTGCAGGACTGAGTTAGTTCACTTAGCATAATGCTCTCCAGTCCCATCCAAGTTAGATAATAATTTACAAAATCATTGCTTCTGTGTGCTGCATAGTATCCCACTGTGTAAATGTACCATAATTTCTCAATCCAGTCTTTGTGATTGGACATTTGGGCTGTTTCCTTGTTCTTGTGATGGTGGATGATGCTGCTATGAACACTGATGTACAAATCTCAGTTTGTGCCTCAGTTCTCATTTTCTCAGGGTATATTCCAAGTAGTGGAATAGCTGGGTCATATGGAATTTCTGTGTTCAGCTTTTTGAGGAAGTGCCAAACTGCCTTCCAGTTGCTGAATGCCAGTTTTACTTTGCAGTTGAGTAGTGGCTGGTTTCTGACATGAGATAGATAGATAGATAGATAGATAGATAGATAGATAGATAGATAGATAGATAGATAGATATAGATATATATAATGATAATAATATATATATGATATATATATCATGTCATTTGACAGTTTCCAACTTCCAGCAGGGAAGGCTGGAACATTTAGTTCTAATAGATAAGTTAAGCCAACGATTACTTCCTTATTGTTTTATCCAAAGCTACACATTTCTTATTTCAGGGAGGATTTTTGTTGTTTTGAATGCTTGTTTATTAATTGGGGCCAAAAGTCATCTCTCCAACACATATTTTTCCCACCTTATCATAAATTGGCTGATTATTTTTATTACAGTCTTATTACATTATAACGTTCAATATGAGGAATTAATCCATTTACCTCCACTCTTCTTTATGGTAGCAACCACGTGTGTACTTTTTGTATAACCTTCAGCACAGCCCTCAGAATATAGCAAGGACCCAATTGCAAGCATGCATGAAGAATTAATGCACCAGCTAAGAAGCACCAGTATTAAATAAACACTGTAATCTTTTTATAGAACACTCTCACATCAAAAGATGATTTCGTTTTTCTACCTGATCTGAATATCAAGTTTTGGTTTTTTTTAAGTTTTCTTTCTCTGTGTGTGAACAGTTTGATATGACAGAAGTCATTCCTGAGTTATCTATAATAGTACTTGGAGCAAACTTATCAAAGGTACTTCTAAAAGATTGGTTTGGATCTTGAGGAGATATACTTAGTAACTGTGTTGAATGAGTTGTCACATCACACAGCATTTCATTGATTTATTTGTATTATTTTTGTATCTTACTGCAGGCAGAGAATTCAGCATTGGCTTTGGAAAATGAAAATCAAAGGGAACAATATGAGAGATGTCTTGATGAGGTAAGCTGGATGGAGATGGAGAGGTTTCCTGGTACAGTCTTTAGGATCACCCTGCTCCCGCCCCATCAAATCCTAATACAAGAGGTTTGCCAGATGCCAGGGAATATTGGCATTTTCTCTTCCAAAGCAAATTGTAAACATTAGTTATTCACTGAGAAGGAAGGCATTCTCCTCCCTCACTTCACTTTCTAATTTAATTTCCTACCACATCAGCTACATGGAGCTACTAAGCTGGTGGCTCAGTGGCAAGGAATTCCACTGCCAAAGAAAAGGTATGTGATTTTGATCTACCAACAGTTTTTGGGGGAGAAGAACATGAAATCTTTCCTGCCTCTGAAAACCTGCTAGAGGGTCAGCTAGGGGTCAGTTCTGACATGGGGTGCACAACAACGCCACATCAGCTCTAGTTGCTGTCTCGTCCATTCCAACCCATGATGACCCTATGTGAGCTGGAGAAGAGTTGTTCTCCACAGGGTTTGTGATGACTATGACCAGACCTTTTTGCCAAGGTGCTTCTAGGTGAACTCAAACCTTTGGCCTTTTGGTTAATAGCCTAGTGACTGTTTGCACCACCCAGAGACTTAAGTTCTTATACAGGAATCTGTACATTCATTTCAGATATTGTCTGGCATTCCTAGAGCACAGTGGCCTGGGCTTCACTGTGGAATACATTCTTTGTTTCCTATTAGTGCGTTTCTGCCTGTGAATGAAAACCACAGAGTATGGGCATCTCCAATTGTATGTCATTTCTGTAGAAGCCAAGCTGTGAGGAATGTGGACAGGACAGCATTCACGGTCAACAGCCAGACAGAAACAAACCAACCAAAAAAAAAGCAATAAACCTGAGAACAAGACAAGGAGAGAAAGGGAAGTGAGGGAGAAAATTGGAACAGACTGGGAGAACACCGGGCTCGGGTATGAGCAAACTCAGTAAATATTGATTGATGATAATGAAGAGATGATGGCAGAGATTCTTGGTTCACTTTTCTGTAGAGGAGGTCAGCCAGCCACCCACCTCCAATACAACCACTACCACGCACCTTCCCTATCTCTTCAACCTGGAAATAATCCCTCTTTTCTTCCATGTGCCAATAAAACTAGTTGGCAACCAATCAGTTCCAACTCATGATGGGCCCTTTGTGCTCCGCAGGGTTTTCAGTTGAGCTGTAACTTGTCACACTTTTCTTCCAAGGTGCCTCTGAGCCAAGGTCATTAAGTATTTTTACTACCCAGGGACATGAAATACCAATAATATTTTCATGCATGGTGGGTCTTAATGTGTAATTCCTGTGCTAACAGCATCAACCCCATTTTTAGAATACAAATATCCAACTCCTGCACAAATATCAGAAACCTGGTGAGCCCTGACATATAGAATCAGAAACCTGGCCGGCCCTGAACACGTAAAGAATCGGAAACCTGGGGCCTAACAGAAATCTGTGTCCTCAAGACCTCCTGGTAATGCTGATGTCATTATCCTCATAGATCACATTGTATGAGACTGATTCATGTGTGGCCTAAGAACTCTCAAAATGCTGCCAGAGAATCATTTAATTATTTTCTATTTTTTACATGTCCAATTATATGCAATATGGTAGTTACTCAAGCAAGAAGGTGTGTGCGCAATTCTTGTACTATCAGGACTTCACAAGACTCAGAATGTCCAAAGTTAGAAAAACAAATCAAGTCAGTTGGCATAATGCAGGAAATGATGAATCAATGTCTGGTAAAGCTAGTTCAGGCCCCCTTACCCCTGTTCCCCAGACTCAGCCCTAACAACACTTAGAGCAAGACGGAATAGATCCAAGGATATTTAAGGAACAACTACTGCCCTTGTGTCAAACGTATCGATCAGCAGGGTTTTCACTTTAACCTCTTGCATAGACGTTTCCAGTGAGACTTCATCTGTATTCAGAAGTCAGATTTATGTGACTCCCACCAGTTCTTCCATAGCTCATCCCTCCCCATCCATCCAGAAGCCACTGCATTTTCTTAATGGAAATGCACAGACTGCCAGCCTTCTGAGTTCTTGATGTCTGTCTTCTGCAGGCTTCACTGGAGCATGTAGCCAAGCACATATTCACTGACAGAATCATTTCTTGTCCCCCCTAAAGTCAGAGTCATCACAGGGAGGGCCCCTCTGCTCTTAATTGCAGAAATTAACTGCTACGAGTGAGGTGATTTGTGGTGAGACCCACCTCCTTGCAGGAGCACAGATGTTTTACATTCAGGATGACTGGCCCCTTATTTCACGTGCCAGTTGTTTTGTAACTAATTTTGTGAGGGTGGACAATCCATTTCCACATATTGTAAGAGAACTCTCTCAGAAGGCTAGTTGAATGTAGTAATAATGCCAACTGGAAATTCTTCTCAAGGCTTTTTATACTAATTAGACTAACAAGGGTAAGGTCCCTTGTAAGTTATTTCTCTACCAGTAAGGTGTATAAAAAACACTGGTGGATGAAATGGAAATTCAAAACCATCTTCAATTCTGTCTGCACTGATTGTTACTTTCAGAGATATAAAGACAGTATTGTGGAATTTGGGGAAACACTGTGGAATCGGAAATCTCCTGTGTGTACTAATGTTGTTTGTTGTTTTTGTTGTGTGCCATGGAGTCAGAACTGACCCAGGGCTGACCCTACAGTGAGTTTTGAGAAGCAGTAAATCGTGAAGAAGGAGATTGCCCATCTTTCTCCTGCAGAGCAGCTGGTAGATTCAAACAATGTGTCTTTGGAATTGCAGTGTAGCTTCTTACCACTAGGCCACCAGAGCGCCCTGTGTATTCTAACAATTAGATGCATTTATTCAGAAGGAAACTAACCCACATCCTTAGAGACGTGCAAGCAGATACACATACCCACACATGCATGTACACACGCACACACGTACACACACAGGCTTGTTAGATCAACACTTGTACCCAAGTGCTGGTATGTACTTCTTCATCACTCAGCACCTCCCTCCTCACCTCCTTGCTTGTAGAATTAAAAACAAAACCAAGAATTAACCTTCTTCTCCCTGGAAGATTGAAGGCTTTGAAGTTTAAATCAAGTTCCTTAGTCTGCCTGTCAGGTGGTTTGCTAGCAGGCAATGAGTGACTCTGCACGCAGTACACTGCTTCGGCCAGACTTCCTTTAAGCCCTTCTGTTCTTATGTAAGGGGGCATTAGTGGCCTGGTTCCTGCAGAGTTATGTATCTAAGCTTAAGGTTCAAATCCACCATCTGGACATTCTCTTCCTGTGCAATTCATAAACTTGAAACTCAGTGAAAGGTCAGCTATGCCCTTTATCAATGAGCTAGTGAGACCCTAGTATAGTTATAGCTGGAATTGACTAGGCAACAGTGATTCATTCCTGGGCCGAGAAATGTAGTGATCTATAGGAAGTAAAATAACATCTCTAGAAATCACTGCACTACATTTAAGTGATCAATTACTACAGCCTTCAATATAGATAGACAATATATACTGTAAAATTAGAAAAAGCAAAAATCCCCACAGATAGACCAAGAAGCAACATCAAGATAACCGTGGAAAAGAATGAAGTTCCTAAGAATTTCACTTCACTGGGACCTACAATTCATGAAAATAGCAGTCAAGAAATGAGAAACAATGTGTTTCACTGGGCATAAGGTCTGTAAAAAACCTCTTTAAAGTATTAAAAAACAAAGATGTAGCTTCCAGGCCACAGTGAGCCTGAGCCAAGCATGGTCATTTCATTCTTCTCATATACATGAGACATGTGGACAATGAATAGGAAGAAGAAAGGAGAATTGAGGCCTTTGAAATAATATGTTGGAAAACAATGTTAAATGTCAATGGGCTCTAAAAGAATCAATGTATCAGTTTGGGATAAAGGATATCCAGAATGAGCTTAGAAGTGACAATGGTGAGGCTTTGTATCATGTGCTTCAAAAAAGTTGTTAGGAGGCTTCAGTCCCTGGAGGACATCAAGCAAGGTTGAGAGTTGGTGAAAAGAGGAAGACGTCAGTGTGATGAATTAGCACAGTGGCTGTGGCAGTGGGCTTGAAGATGGCAAGGATTCTAAGGATGGTGTACAGTGCTGGGTAGTGATCTGCTTTATTGTACACTGGGCTTCTATGGGTCAGAAGTAACCTGTGAACACACCACAGCACCACACGTAGAGGGCTTCCATTGTCGCTTGCATCCCTTTATTGAATGTCAATGCCACCTGAGCCCTGAAAGCTTTAGTTGCTGGGAACCTAATGAGACAGAGAGAATGAAGGGGATCAGAACACAAGACATTGAAGATGAAGAGGGGAGGGAAATGATGGAAGCTGAACGAGAGCTCAGGGAAATGATAGCATGTTCACCAGTAGCAGGAGGGGTGGTTGTGGGCAGTGACGAATGAACAGGAGAAGGGGGCAGAATGGGAAAGGATGTCTTGAGAAGCAGGAGTGGGTTACGTTTTTCTTTCTTGTTAAAGCTGGTTGAATTTTATGAGGCCTTTGTTATACAGAGCAGAACGTTGTCAGGAAGCTCCTTTGAGAGGCTGAGACTCAACTGTGCTTGTGTAAAATGACAAGAGTCACAGAGCCACATAAAATTTTGAGATTGTTTCTGATCTCTCAGTTAATACAAATCTGCATGCAAGAAATGAACCTTTCTCTATTAGAAAGAAAGTTATTGTTTAAAATGCTGATTCCCAGCCTTTAGTAAGCATGAACAGTCAGAGTGAGAGTATTGATGAAGCATGTTGAACCCTGGTTCCCCTGCAGATGCTCAGAACTGGACCAGAGTTCCTCAGTGTCAATGAGATACATTGACTGAGTTTTCTAGTTTCTCTGTGTACCACACTTGCTATCAAAGAAGCAGATGAAAACTGTGACTTTGAATATAACTTTTTTCTTCTTCATATGATTCTTGTTCTTTACTTTATTTCTTTTTGTTAATTTTAATGAAAGTTTACAAAGACATAGGGTTTCCATTCATTTATTGTTGTACTTTTCTCCCTGCCCAATCCCTCCCCCACCTAATTCACTCTTCTCCTTAAAAAGTAAAAGAAAATTTCTTTCATTGTTATGCAATCCCTCCTCCCTTGTCCACTCCACTGTGCAGCCTTCATTCTGGACTCCTGTCATGACAATAATACCAAATCATATATCTCTTTTAAACAGTGCTCTCCCTCATCTATTTCAACACAATATACAACATTCATCTCTTCCTTATCTGTGTTCCCTCAACCCCGATGTCAGTCCCATTTTACAACAGTGGCCCTATGCAATATTTGTCCTTTCGTGACTGAGATATTTCACTCAGCATATTGTCCTCCAGGATCACCCATTTTTGTATAATATTTCATGAGTTCATTGTTTTTCGATGCAGCATAGTATACATTGTGTAAATGTATACCAGAGCTTCTCTGTCCATTTGTTTGTTGATGGGCACTTGGGTTGTTTACAGCTCTTTGCTATTGTGAACAAAGCTGCAGTAAACATAGGTATGCATATATCTGCTTGGGTGGCAGTTATGGTTTCTTTACGGTAAATTCCCAGTAGTGGAATTGCTGGGTCAAATGGTGTTTCTATTTCCAACTTTATGAGAAAGCGCCATACAGCCTTCCATAGTGGTTGGCACGATTTTACACTCCCACCAACTGTGAGTAAAGGTTCCAGTTTCTCCACAACTTCGCCAGCTTTTGATGTTTCTGGTTCTCTTAAATTGTGCAATTCTGACTGGGGTGAGATGATATCTCATAATTGTTTTGATTTGCATCTCTTTTAGAGCTAGGGATTTTGAACATTTCTTCATGTGCTTGTTGGCCATCTGAATGTCTTCTTTGGTGAAGTGTCTGTTCATATCCTGTGCCCATTTTTCAACTGGATTATGTACCTTTATTTTGTTGTGGTGCGTGAGTATTTTATAAATTCTAGATATAAGTCCCTTGTCTGACATGTCATTACCAAATATTGTTTCCCAATCTGTGGCTTTTTTTTTACCCTTTTGGAAAAGGTTTTGGATGTGCATAGGGATTTGATTCTTAGAAGGTCCCATTCATCTATTTTATACTCTCCTGGTTGTAGATTTTTCAGGATGCTTGGAAGACTATTTATGTTCTGAATTAGGACTTCTAGAGTTCTTCCAAGCTTTTCTTTAATGAAGTTTATAGTCCTTGGTTTTAGTCATAGGTCTATAGTCCACTTTGAGTTGGTTTTTGTATATGATGTGAGATGCAGATCTTGCTTGATTTTTCTGCATATAGTTTTCCAATTTAGCCCGCACAATTTGTTTAAAAGGCTGTTGTTTCTTTCCCCACTTAACTGACTTCATCTCCTTATTAAAAAATCAGTTGACCATAGGTAGATAGGCTGCTTTCTGGCTTCTCAATTCTATTCCATTGATCTATGCATCTATCATTGTACCAGTACCACGCTGTCTTGACCACCACAGCAATGTAGTAGGATTTCAGACAAGGGAGTGAGATGCCTCCTACCTTGTTTCTCTTTTTAAGGAATTCTTTGCTTATTCTGGTCCTCTTTCCATTCCAGATGAAATTGGAGATTTCCCTTTTCCAACTCATTGAAGAATGGAATTGGTATTTGTATTGGGATTGCATTGAATGTGTAAATTGCCTTTGAAAGTATTGTCATTTTCACAATATTGAGTGTTCTTTTCCATGAGCAAGAACATTCTTCCATTTCTCCAGGTCGCTTTTTGTTTCTTGTAATAATGTTTTGTAAACAGACCCATTACAAAAGAAGAAATTGAAAAAGTAATAAAACAACTTCCAGGAAAAAAAAATCCTGGACCAGATGGCTTTACAAGTGAATTTTATCAAACATTCAGAGAAGAACTGTCACAAATCCTACATAAACTATTTCAGAAAATAGAAAAATATGAATTCTTCCAGATTCATTCTATGAAGCAAATATATCCTTGATACCAAAGCCAGGTAAAGACACCACCAAAGTAGAAAATGTTAGGCCAATATCTCTCATGAACGTAAATGCAAAAATCCTTAACAAAATCCTAGCCAATAGAATTCAAAAGCACATCAAACAAATAATTCACTATGACCCAGTGGGATTCATAACAGGTATGCAAGGATGGTTCAACATAAGAAAAACAATCAGTGTAATTTATCACATTAATAAAGCAAAGAACAAGAACTACATGATCATATCAATTGATGCAGAAATGGCCTTTGACAAAACCCAACACTCTCTCCTGATTAAAACACTCAACAAAATAGGATTATAGGGGAATTTCTTCAACAGAGTAAAAACTAAATATGCAAACCTGAGACCTAACACTGTTCTCAATGGAGAGAGAGTAAAGTCTTCCCCTTGAGAACAGGGACTAGGTAAGGATGCCCACTTTCACCTTCCTATTCAATATTGTATTGGAAGTCTTAGTGACAGCATTAAGGCAAAAAAAGGAAATAAGTGGTATCCAAATTGGCAAAGGGGAGGTAAAATTATCTCTCTATGCAGATGATATGATAGTAT
>NW_006399893.1:6200599-6231582 GCF_000299155.1 Elephantulus edwardii | reverse complement strand
AACAACAACAACAACAACAACAACAACGTATCCACCTTTGTGGGTTTCTCCCCGTTCATGCCTCAGAGGGTTGCTTTACAGAGAAAGCCTACGGAGCCCGTGCGGGTGTGAGTGACTTGTATTTCTGCATGTACATTCCACACACAGAGACATCTCATTCTTTTACAAGTAAAGCCCCGTATCCTTACACCATTCTTTTCCCAAACAGCTTACCTGATAATACATTTTCTTCTCCCACATTCTTCTGACCTGATTCAAATGTAACATTTATGAGGCTACTGCTTTATAACAGGTCCAGTCTTTGTTGATTTCTCTGGTTATGTCTCAGGCATTTTTCACAGCAACTTTGGAGGTGGACAGTTCCCCTGCTTTACAGATGAGAGGAGTCAGGCTCCTCCTTGAGCCCACACATATCCGTGTACAATTGTCACGTCCAGTATTTGCATCCAGGTATTTCTGGTGGCTCCTCCTGCCTTTTCCTGATGCTTCCACACTGTCAACCAAGCCCTGAAGCAGAGAAGTCCTCTCCAGAGCATATTTTCCAAAGAGTTGCACTGCTAACTCAAAGGCAGAGGGTTCTAATCCATCAACTTCTCTGTAGAAGAGAGATGGGCAGTCGCCTCCCATACACTTCATAGCCTCTGGAGACCCCTGAAGCGTCCACTATGAGTTGGTTCTGCCTCCACAGCAGTGAGCTGAGTGCTTTTTAGCATGGGTTTTTTGGTGTCTTACAGACATGATTGTTGCTTCACTTGATGAAGAGCCCATAACGGAGTGTATGAAAACAGACCATTAGGAAGGATACTAATAATTTGGGACATTTCTGAGTTTCTCACTCTCTCACCAGTCACCCTGAAGGCCTGCTGCCCTGGGCCCCACTCTCAGGCTGGTAGAGTAAGGATGGTCTCCCTATAAGGTGAGAATTGGCTCCCTCTGGGTATAAAGTGGAATAGGTCACTCATTGTGTTAAAAGTTAAGCTTAGCTGCCCACTGAAAGTTTGCTGGTTCAGGGCTTCCCACCTCCTTCTCCTGAGATGCCTTGGAAGAAATTCCTGGTGACCTGCTTCTGGAGACCACAGCATTGGAAACTTGATATAGTTGTTCCCTTCTGTATCACATAGGGTTGTTAAGGAGTCAGAATGTAATCCACTTGGAGTAATTGTTTGTTGTCTGGTTGAACTCCTTGGGTGGCTTCTCATCCAGCTACTGAAATGTTGTCAGGAAAATAAGACTCTGCATCCCAGACTTCTCTTCCCTTTGTTATGCACAAACTCAAAGGATAATCCAAAGTGTAAACTGCAGAAACTCAAGAAAGACTGGTTGTAATAAGAGGTGACTACACTCGGAAAATCTGCTGTCAAGGACTTCTCCAGAGTGCTGAAGAGCAATGATGTCAGTCTAGAGACTAAGTTGTGCCTGATCCAAGCCATAGTCTTCTCATTTGTTTGCTGTGCATCCAAGAGCTGAACAATAAATAATGATGGCAGAGGAAGAACCTTTGGCTTTGAGTTGTGGTACTGGAGAAGAGTATTGATAATATCACCGACTGCCAAGAAAACAAACTGATCTGTCCCTAGAGAGGGTGAAGCCAGTTTGCTCCATGGAGGCAAAGGTTTTGAAACTCTGTCTCACATACTTTGGGCATATTGTCAGGAGGTACTAATCCTTGAATAATGACAGTATGCTTAGAAGGGTGGAAGGTCAGCAAAAGAGGAAGACTCAGGGGTTGACATAGTGACTGTGGTAATGAAGTCAGAAGTGCTAGAGATGATGGTGTTGGCTCAGGATAAGGAAGTGTTCAGAGCTGTTGTTCACAGGGTTGCTATGAGTAGCAGTCAATAATACAGTACATAACAACAACATTAGGTAGATGTTGGTTGAAATATTTTCAGAGTCACTCCCATAATGGCATCATGGAGCCAGTGTGAGATGAGGTGAAAACATAGCCTGGTAATAGGAGCTGACCTGAATGGTAGCATTCTTACTGAGTCTCTCACCTGCTGACTTCCTCCATCTTCTGGGTACAATGGGGAGCGATCTCCACTGAGAGCTTGTTGGTGTTATTATTATTAGGTGCTATAGAGTTGTAAGATAGCTCAAATCAACCAGCTGCTCCATGGGAGAAGGATGGACAATCTCCTCCCATGCAATTTACTGCCTCTGCAAACCCACTGGAGAGTCGGCTATGAGTCAGTTGCTACTTGACAGCACACAACAGCAACAGAGTTGACTGTGATTAATTGCAACTCTATGAACAATAGACTGAAGCCTTACCCAATCTTGCACAATAATCACAGTCTCCCCCACGCTCAAGCCTATTGTTACACTCACCATGTGAATCCACCTTGCTGGGGATCTTCCTCTCTTTCATGAACTCTCTACTTTGGCCAGCATTATTTCTTTTTTTCAAGAATTTTCCCCTTCTGATGACATGTCCAAAGTATGTGAGATGATGTTTCATCAGCCTTGCCTCTAAGGAGCACCCTAATTACACTTCCTCCAAGACTAATTTGCTTGTTCTTTTGGCAAGCCAAGAGCCTGGGGAGGTCATAATATAGACAGCGGGAAAATCGGACTGTGAGCTTTGCTCAAGATCTCAGGTCTCCCTGACCCAACCCAGCTGCTGCTATTTTTTCTTTTTCTTTCTTTGGTGACCCTGGAAATTACTTGATATCATTAGCTGGAACTATAGGTGGGTGGGTGATTATTTGCAAGCTATCTGCTTAGTACATAATGAAGGGCTGAGGCAAGGGGCCTATTCCAAGGCCCATCTTGTAAGCCGAGTAGAGACTGCAGGTTGTCTATTTCTTGCACCTATAGTGAACATCTATTCTATTGATGCACTGGCTTAGCTTAGCTGTTAAAATGTAGTAGTGAAACCCAGGAAACTGCCTCTATGGGCATTATCAAAGACAGCATTTTTGCAGCTTGCTGCTCTTCTGTGAAGTCCTTTTGGGTACTAGAGCTCTATGTCAGCAGGTAAAATGATAATGCATTAGAGTATCTTTCTTCAATTATCAGGTAGAGCAAACAATTTGTCTGAAGAACATGCCAGAAAGAACATTGTCAGTCTACAAACCTATAGGACAACATGCTTGAATTGCAAAGATCTAACATATGTACTCCTGTGGGCTGTTACAGTTAGAATATTAGTCTGTGTGTCCTGCTAAATCATGTACAGAGCTATTTTATGTGACTACTATTCCACAGACTGGTTTATGTGAGGGACTGGTTTGAGGGAAGGAAAAAAAATATTGATACTAGGCAGTCTTATGAGAATATGAATCAAATCCAAAGTCTCAGATTCAAAAGAATGAAATAATTTATAGAATGAATTAACTTTACCACTTGTTCCTGATTCAACCTTCATAAATAGTTCAGTTCTTCTGTTTTTCTGTTTCTTAAATGTACCAAGAATAAAACAGATGAAATAGGGTTTTACTGTTCTCTGTTACTTTTGAATTGGAGTGAATGTTTAAAAATGTAAAGATTTTCAATATTATTGTATTGATCAATTGGGTTAGAGGTATGGAGACATTTGACAGTCACTAGCCCTAAAAGAGGAAGAGTCCCCAGCACAGGAGCAATTTCTGTGAGTTCAGACATGACCCCAGCTCGCACACCTCCTTCTATGAATTCTAAAGCCTACTGTCCCTTCCCAGACTCTCACTGCCCTACTGCTATACTAAGTCTGCTAATCTCTTGCAGTGGTGGCTGCTGCTACTGTCTTCTATACATCACAGTCTGTCTCACACAGATCTCTCTGGCACAAACAGATGAGCAGTGCACTCTCTGATGCTTTTTTTTTTTTTTACTTAATGTCAGCAATGTAAATTTTATAAGGCTTCTAAAATCTGGAAGACTCTTCTGTATACAGTTCAACTAGTCACATAGATAATCTGATGCTAGTCATTCATTGTTTGTAGTATGAATGTCTGTAAACTACCTGTTGGTGGCAGCCCATGTTTTTATTTCCTGTGAAACTTACAGCTAGTTGTAGAAAATGTGTTAATTTCTCATTACTGAGGCAAGAAAAAACTAAGTTATTTGAAAACATTTTCACATGATATATTCCACTATTCTAAGTAGAGAAATGAGCACAAACAGCCTTAGTATAATAAAAAATAAATTTGTTATCATGGTAAAAGAATATAAAAGTATGTCACTCAGTCTTTGATTGAATGTGAACATTGCTGTGATCATTACATGTTTATTATGTTGTTGTTATGTGTGACTGAGTCACCCATGATTTATAGCAAATATATATATGTATATGTGTATATGTATGTACACACACACACACACACACACACACACATATAATAGCTCTTAACCTGCCCTATCCTAAGCCTGTCTTAGTGACTGACACACTTAACCCCATTCTCCCAATTACTGTGTCAATCTATCTCATTGGGGTCTTTTTCTCCTGTTCTGTCCCTCTAATCTTCCAAGCATGATGTGCTCCTCCAAGGAATGGTCCCTCCTGTTGATGTGTGTAAAGTATGTGAGATGGAGTTTCAAAATATTTGCCTCCAAGGAGAAACTTGGTTTCACCTTCTCTAAGATAGACCTATTGTTTCTCTTGGAGGTCCATGGTATATGTTCAATACTCTTCTCCAGCACAACTCAAGGACATTGATTCTTCTTCTGTCATCCTTAGACATAGTCCATCTCTCTGATGCATAGCAAATAATTGTGAAGACCGCAGCTTGGATCAGGTGCACCTTAGTCTCTAGAATGATGCTGTTGCTCCTTAGTACTTTAGGTCTCTGACAGCAGACTTTTGCAATGCAATTTGTCTTTTGATTTCCTGACTACTGGTGTTGATTTTATCCTCTTCAGAGTGTGCATTTCTGGCAGTATTTGGCTGTCTCTTTATATCGTAGACTAGTGCTTCTAGGCTTGATCCCAGTTTGTCTCTTATGAACTTTATGGTTTTGGGCTTTACTCCCAGGTCTCTGTTCCACGTTGAGTTGATTTTTGTGTGTGGGTGAGCTGTGGATCCTGCATGAATTGTACATTCGTAGTAAGTCATTGATGTGGACATTATTTTAAAAGATAAACTTTTGAGGCTAAGAGAGATTTTACAATATGTCTCAATGGCACAGCATCTAAGCAGCTAAAGAGTGCCTGAGGCAGTGGCTGGGTTGTGACTCTGGAGGGCTGTTTTTAAATCGGCTCCACCATTTACTGTGTTATTTTGCATTTAATTTTCCGGTGCCTCAGTTTCCTCATCTATAAAACACAAATGATAACAATTCCTATCTTGCTGACAGTTGAAATAAAACAATTCTTATGGGGGGGAAAAGGGTTGATTGTGGAGCCCAGCAAGCTGAAATTGTTAACAACCTCAATATCTTTTCCATCCGTCATGGTGCTGCCAATTGGCCCAGAAGTGAGAATCTTTGTCTTCTTGATGTTAAGAATCAATCCATATTGAAGACTACAGTCCTTGACCTTTCACAGCAAATGCTTTTATAATTTTTCTTTGTTTTTTGTTAGCCTCTTATCAGTTATGAACTTTTTCTAATTTTTATTTTGTATGGATTTGCTTACAAAGTTCATATACATTGCGTTCCACACTATCTTTCATTCACATTGTGCTTCATGCCATCTTTCCCATTCATTATGTTTTATAAAATTAATCCACATTAAGCTGTACCCACCAGTATGCTATGGGCCTTATCTGTAAATTTGTATTGAATCAATGAAAGCATAAATGAATGAACTGGAATATGTGTGAAGTTGTTGTGTTGTTGTTTGGTGCACACAGATTTTTCTACAGTTGCTGCTAAGTGTGTTGTTGCAGTCATTGTGTCCATCTAATCTACTTTTTTACTGACCCTCTACTGAATTCACCATATCGTGCTTCTCCAGTGACTAAGCCATCCTGAAAACATGCCATAAGTCATATGCCATGAAGCTTCTCCACCCTCATCTTCTAGCTGCATTCTCCCAAGACAGATTTGTTCTTTTGGCAGTTCACAGTATGTTCCGTGTTCTTCATCACCACTGCAACCAAATGCATCAGCTCTTCTTCACTCATTCATATTCATTGACCAATTTTCACATGCAAATTATCCAATTTAAAATACATCATTAGGTCAATGATACCTATTAACAAAAACATATGACTCTTAGCTGAAATTGTATCACATTCTCATTCATAAGCCAAAGACCAAAGACATACAGAGATCAATGGATTACTAAGAATTATTAAGATTGACTTAGAATTCACCTTCTAGGGCTGAGGAAGAACCCCTCTTACCTTGCTGTACTGAGCTTCCAATCCTTTAAGGGGGGGGGAATTGTATTTTGCTAATATATTAATAAGAATTATATTTGTTTTTATATTGTTGGAAATATAAAATAACAATGGACTATTTTACTTCTGTCACATCTATAAGTTCAGAAGTATGCAGTGTAGCTCTATAACATTATTAAATCCCAGATTTATACTCATTTTCTGCCCAAATGTATTGAATGTGATACTTTTGTTGTTAAGGTAACTGTCAAAATTCTAGCCATTACTTTCAAGTCCCTGAAAAGAAAGTAAAGAGAAGAAGAATGGACCTCCTTCTCTGCGGTAGTTTCTGAAAGTCCAAAAAAGCATTGTGCTTCAATCGTACTGGCCAGAACTTTGTCACATGGCTACACCTTGTCACATGGGAGACTGGGAAAATGTGCCCAGTTGGACATGTCCAAAAAAAGAAAGCAATGACATGTTTATTTTACGGAGCAAAAAGTAGAATGGATATTGTAGTTACCAACTACCAAAATCTATTACATAGAGCAACAACAAAAGATAGCATGAGCAAAGACATGGATGATGACAGCAAGACATAGAGAGATCAATGAATTTCCCTAATCTCTACTACTTAGCTCATCTCTGTGGTAGGCATTTCTAAGTAGGGAAATAGCAGAGGAATAGGAAGGAGAAGCAAAGGGCGTCATAAATCAGCAAGGTGTTGAGTGTGTATACAGATAATTAGGATTGTGTTTTATACTCTATCATCCTGTAGTCTTCTTGGAATACTTTACATATGAAAGGATATAATTTTTCTGAATATGGAAATGTTAAAGTCAAGGTATAAATGATTTTCCCAGCCTAACTGTCTTAATTAGCAACAAGGTCACCTTAGGGAAAAGCAAAATATTGCCCAGAAGGACAGGCTTATTATGAAAAGAATCAGGTCTGTGGAAGTAAAGGGGAGAAGCAGATGAGGAGCTAATTAGCTACAGTAAGCTGTGGAAACTCGTTGGTAAATTAGAGTCCGTGCGTACCAAGTCTCATTATTACACGTGACAGTTTTTTCTCTTTATTTTTTAAAGGTAGCCAACCAAGTTGTTCAAGCTCTTCTCACTCAAAAGGTAAGTCACTTTCTGGCTTTGTTCTTTTGCTTATTTGAATAGATTGAACTCATATCGTCAAACTGGGAAATTGTGATTAATAGATGCAATAGATTTTTATTTATTTGTGTGTTTGTTATTTATTTTTTTATTCACTTAAGTTAAAACAATGTATATTTTAGATGACATGTGAAGTAACATCAATGGCCAACAAAAGTGAAAAATTCAAATTCTTGGCAAAATGGTAGAAAATCTGCCAAAGATGAAAGTCTTTCTTATACCCCGCCCCCCCCCCACCCCCCGCCAATGGATACAGCAAGCCTGTCATTCTTACTTAGTAAATGAAAGTGTTAAAGTGATGCATTCCTTCTCATTCTAGAAAATAAATGTCTCTATAGGCGGCATTGAGAGAAGCTCAGGAATCAGCAAGGGGTCTTTGAAGTTAGGGAAGTTATTTAATTTCATTTCTTAGGACTGCTGTGAAGATCTCATGAAAGGAAGCATGTAGACTAATTCTGATAAAAGCCACATGTTAGTAACAGTAAAATAAATAGTAACTACTAAGTGTAGTGATAAACCTAATTTGGAGATAAAATTACTCCAGAACAAGTTGTTGATGTTGCCGTCAAGTCTGTGAACTGCACATGTGAACCCTGTCGTATCCTGCACCATCCTCATACTTCCTGAAACACTAGAGTCATTGCTGCAGTCACCGTGTCAGTTCACCTGGTTGAGGGTCTTGAGGATCTTCCTCTATTTTACCATCCCTCTGTCTTTCCAAGCATGATGTCCCTCTCAAAGGAATAGCCTCTTCCAGAAACATGACCAAAATATGTAAGACAAAACCTTTCATCTTTGCTTCCAAAGAGTACTCTGGCTATGTTTTCTCCATGACATATTTTGGCCATCATGGGATATCCAGTACTCTTCTCCAACACCACAGCTCAAAAGCATCAATTCTTCTTCTTTCATCCTTATTTGTTGTCTGTCCCTCAGATGCATAGCAAATGATCAGAAAGACCATGGCCTGAATCAAGCACACCTTTGTCTTCAAACTGACATCCCAAAACAAATAGTAACTACTAATGAGGAGTTTTGGTGGTATGATGCACTATTCAACTAAAAGGTCAACAGTTTGAATCTACCAGCTGCTTTGTGGAGTAAGGATAAAAGTTTGCTACCATAAATATTTACATCCTCCGAAACCAAATCAAGAATTGCTATGAGTTGAATTCTATTTAATGGCTGTGAAGTAGGTTTTTGGTGGTAGTTTTTACATGTGGCATTTCTGTCCCTACTCCTTTGCTACGCCTCTGTTCTGCCTTCAGATGATAGGCATTTATGTTGGTTTTTTATGTACTGTGGAGCTGGTACCAACTCACAGCTGACCCTCCAGTGAGTTCTCAGAGGCAATAAATCACACTGGAGTTGATTGCTCATATTTCTCCAGCAGAACAGATGGAGGATTTGAACCACATGCCCTTGTTTTGACACTAGGCCACCAGACCTCCCAAGCATAGTCATAGTTAACCTCATTTGGCTGGTTTGGCGACTTTCCCTGAACCTCTCCCAGCTCCAACCATGGTGTTTCTCAGACATAAAATCCTTGTTCCTTCAGGTTTCATTTTTCTGACTTCCCTTTCTGTGAGATGGAGTCTTCTTCTCCAAAAGGAAGCCTTAAATCGCAGACTGTTTTCGGGAGGAGAAGCTAGTGAAAGCAACATAATGGGTGTTCTTTTGATTGACTACTTCTCACAGATGTACTTAAATAGGACTTTTTATTTTTACTATAGAGGCATTGTGATAATATTTTCACTAGAATTTCTCTTCGGGTACTTCTGTCAATATGCCATGCTTCTACAAATGATTTTAACTACAGGTTTTACATTAATGTCACATAAAAAGAGATTTAAGTATTCTTACACAGAGTTACAGTTGTGTTCTCTTGTGAGTAATAGGGAACCCAAACAGCAGTGGCTTATATACATTGAAATGTTATTTCCTTCTCACCTGTGAATCTACAGGTAAGCAGTACAGGGCAGACAGCGTGGTTCTGTTCCATAAAATCCATGGGACCCAGGCTTATAATTCCATAAGATGTGGAAACAACTTCCAAAGTCACTTTGGGACCCAAAATGGCTGTGCTTGCTCCAGCCATCACAGACACATTCCAGCATCAGGAAGTAAAACCGTTGAAGAAAGACTATAAAGGGCCAGCTGTCTTTAAATGGAGATTTCCAGAAGCTTCTATGCCTCCTTCTTGCTTGGCCAGACCTTGATCAAATTTCTTCACTTAGGGAAACTAACAATAAGTCCTCATGCAATGTGACTGCCGTGGTACTAGAGAACAAGCAGATGTTGGCAGAGAACTTGACGTTTGTGCCACCAAGTATTTGAATGACTTTTCAAAGACTTTAATTTCTCAATTGCTTTTTTTCTCTTGGAAACCTCTGAAGGGATTGCAGTTGCAGTTCTGTGTGTAACTGTGTGTAAGATGCCCACGCCTGCCTTTTTTAATGGTGCCTCAGAGAAGAGATGAGGATGCTGTCTGGTGCAGTAAAAAGGGAAACGGGACCCTTCAGGTCAGCCACAAAAAATGGCTACACAAATCCAAGTAATAACCAGCACACACATAAATCTGTCTTGGTGCAGTTAGCAGAAAGACACGGAAAGACATACTGCAGCGAGATAGGGTACCTCAGGGACGCTGGAAAGCGGGAGAACATGCCGGGCCTTCCAGATTCCACAAGAATCATGTTTTGAAGAGCCAGGAGCCTCACAGTTTTTCTAGAACTATAAAATTGCTGCAAGAAGTCTGAAATTTCTTTTTCATTAAGAACACAAAAATAAGGAAAAAAATTACTCCACAATGCAGAAGAGAATGAGTTCTGGGAAGCGGACCAGGAGGCAGAGTAAATACAGAAATCTCAGATAATTTTGCCAGGTTGTCCTGCCCCACCAAAACCAGAACCCACCCTTGTGTTGAAATTTCAGACACTTTGATATGGTTTGGGCACTCTGGTGGTCTACTTGTGAGGAGCTGTTCTGCAATCGCAAAGGCAAGCAGTTTGAATCCACCACTGCTCTGTGGGAGAGAGATGGACAATCTCCTCTCGTGCATTTTATGCCTCTTAAAATCTGCTAGACTGTCAGCTATGGGTCGGTTCTCACTCAGTGGCATAAAACAGTACCGTTTAAAACATGGCATTTGTTTGAACATAAGACATATCTGTCATGGATCCACCTCTTCCCTAGGTAATCCCAGAAGTATTTTTCATGAAATAACATGGATCAGCCCAGTTAAGCATATTCAAGTAACAGAATGTACACTTCTTTTCACTGTTGTTGTTAGGTGCCATCAAATCGAGTATGACTAACTAGCAATCCTGTGAACAAAATATCTGAACCCTATTCTATCCTGCACCAGCCTCACACTTCCTGATACAAAGGAGCCCATTGTAGCAGTCCCCATGTCAGTCCACCTGGTCGAAGGTCTTCCTCTTCGTTGCCGAGCCTCCACCCTTCCTAACATCATTTAGGTCCCTCTCTAAGGAACAATCCCTCCAAGCAACATGCCCAAAGTACGTGAGGAAAAGCCTCATCATTCCTGCATCCAAAAGAACACTCTGGCTGCACCCTCTCCAAGACATATCTGTTTTTTCTTTTGGCTGTCCATGGGATGTTCAGTGCCCTTCTCCAACACTACAGCTTAAAGGCATTAATTCTTATTCTCTTATCCTTATTAGCTCTCCAGCTTGTAGATGTACATAGCAAGTGATTGAAAGACTATGGCCTGAGTCACATGCACCTTAGTCCTCAAACTGACATCATTACTCCTTAATAATCTGGAAAGGTCCCTAACTGCAGATTTCCCAGTGCAATGCCCCTCCTTATTTCCTGACTGCTGTTACAAAGGGTGTTAATTGCAGGTCCAAGTAAGATGAAGTTGTTGACAATTTCAATTTCTTCTCCATCCATCATTGTGTTGACTATCAGTCCAGTGGTAAGAATCTTTGTTTTCTTGACATTGAGATGCAATACATAGCAAAGTCTGCATTCCTTGATCTTCTGCAACAAATGCTTCAAGTCCTACTCACTTTCCAGCAGTAAGGTCTGTGATCTGCATAACACAGGTTATTGATGAATCTCCCTCTGATCCTCATGCCACATTCCTCTTCATAGAGACCAGTTTCTCGGATAATTTGCTCAGCATACAGATTAAATAGATATGGGGAAAGAATACAACCCTGACACATTCCATTCTCTTCTTAACTCCCTCTTTCCAGTACCAGTGGGAAAAATTATTCTTTCAACAAATCTATCCATTGTCATTAAATGTGCATATACTGCCTTGTTTGGGTCACACAAATTATCTCACAAATACTGTGGATTCGTTTAAGAGAATAGATTATCTTGCCTTCAATCAATAGGGCTAAAATGACACTATTAAACCCTGCTTCCTCTATCTGTGCCTTCAAATCATAGGTCCTTGTCTGCAGCTGCAAAGTGAAGGCAATGGTCCAGGCTAAGCTCAGATTCTTACCTGAAATATCATTTATGTTTATTAAGTCAGTTGTGCTCATTGAAAGTGTAGCTCTTCTTGGTTCGCCCATGGGTTTTGCTGCTAACACCAAACTTGGAAGAAAGGCATTTTTCCTGAGCTCTTTTTCAGCATGTCACCAGTCTCAGATTTATCTGCACATTTATTCGAGTAACTGACATTTGTTGGGTCTTTACTTCACAAATATGGAACATGGCTGATGTACAATAGCATATAGCTACATAGCTATTATAAGCAGAAAGCACTTTTATAATGTTTGCTTGTAGAATTCCAAACTAAAAAGCAAGTCATTTTCCCATAGTTCCAATTGCCAAGAAGTATGAATAGCCCATACTTTCATTTAGGGCTATTGCCCTGCAATCTCTATGCTTTTACCTAATTCATGATTGGTTCACATCCCTAACCCCTTTCACTTGTTTACTGGTCCTGTTCCCCACCCCTGCTCCTACTCTTCTTAGTTCACGAAAGCAGAAGATATCATGAAAATAAACAGATGGATTGAAATCCAACAGGTAGACATGATCTCAAAGTAAAGTGCGAGGACAAGGTACCTAACAGACTTCTTCAAACTACTGCCAGCGCTGCCGGCACCTCCTTTGCAGTAAGAAGAGTATCTAGGGGCTAATAGGTTTGGAACTGAAACAGACTGTTAATTTGAAAATAACTCATTGGCAAGGAGTTGGAACTGACAACTTCCTGCAGTGAGTGTTTTCAGAAGCTGTAAATTGAATGGGAGGAAATTGCTCATCATTCTCCCTTGGAGTGACCCAAGAGGCACCTCGTTTGGGTTAGCAGGCATCTTGCTACCAACTCCTCTACTAAAGCTCTAGAACTTGAAGTCAAGCTTTTTCAAAATCTATCGCACTTTGGAGTGTGCTGTTGCTGTTATTGTGTGCCTTTGAGTTGGTAAAGACTCATGAAAACCTTGTGAAGACTAGGTCTGAGCCTTGCCTTGTTCAGACCATCCTCACCATCTCTGAGATGCTTGAGCCTCCTGTTTGTTACACTCACTGTGTCAGCCCATCTTCTTGAGGGTCTTCCTCTCTTTCTCTTACCCTTGAATCTCATCAGTAAATTTTGTTATGCAGATGACACAACATTGCTCGCTGAAAATGAGGAGGACTGGAAGCCCTTGTTAATTAAAGAATACAGCCTTCAATAGAAATTGCATCTCAACATCAGGAAAATAAAAATTGTTACCACTGGACAAACAAATAACATTATGATGTTGTTGTTGTTGTTGTTGTTCTATTGTGCCATCAAGTCACTTGCAACTTATAGCCACTCCACATACAACAGCTCTGAACCCTGCGCTGTCCTGAGCCAATCTCATTGTTTCCAACAGATCCAATCCCGCTTCTCCGGTCACTGAGTCAATCCATCTTATCCTGAGTCTTCCTCTCCTGCACTGTCCCTCCATCCTCCCAAGCATGATGTTCTTCCCCGAGGACTGGTCCCTCCTGGCCATGTTCCCAAAGTATGTGAGATAGAACTACAAAATCTTTGCGTCCATGGAGCAGTTTGATTTCACCCTCTCCAGGGCTCACTTCTTTGTTTTCCTGGCAGTCCACAGTATGTTTAACACTCTTCTCCAGTGCCACAACTCAAAGGCATTGATTTCTTCTTCTTCTTCTATCATCCTTATTCATTGTCCAGCTGTCTGATGCATAGTGAATAATTGCAAAGACCATGGCCTGAATCAGGCACATCTTAGTCTCCAGACTGGCATCATTGCCCTTCAATACTCTAGAGAGTTCCCTCACATCAGACTTCCCAATGAAATTTATTTTTTTATTTCTGACTGCTGGTGTCAAGAGTGTTGATTGTAGAGCCAAACAAGCTGAAGTTGTTAACAATCTCAGTCTCTTTTCTATCATGAAGCTGTGACTTGACCCAGTGGTGAGAATCTTTGTCTTCTTGATGTTGAGCTTCAATCCATATCAAAGATTATAGTCCTTGACTTTCTGCAGAAGTGCTTCAAGTCCTCCTCACTTTCAGCTAGCAGGGTTGTGTCATCTGCAGAATGAAAGTTGTTAATGAGTGTTCCTCCAATACTGATGCCACATTCTTCCTCATAAAGTCTACCCTCCCAAATGATCTCTTCTGACTGTAGATTGAAAAGGTATGGAAATAGGGTGCATCCTTGACTCACACCTTTCCCATTCATGAACTATGCAGTGTTTTCTTGTTCTTTTCTGAAGACTGGCTCCTAGTACAAGTATAGGTTTTAAATGAGCAAAATTACATGCTTTAGGATTCCCATTCTTCTCATGTTTAGCCACAATTTGTGATCCATACAGTCAAATGCCTTTGCATAGTTAATGGAACAAGGTGTAATAGCTGGAGAAGAGATTGAAGCTGTCAGTAACTTAATCTTACTTGATCTGTTATCAACTCTCTTCGTACCAGAAGTCAGGAAATCAGGAGACCTATTGCACTGGAAAAATCTGAAGACAAGGATCTCTCCAAATTATTGAGGAATAATGATGTCAGTTTGAAGACGAGGGTGCATCTGATTCAGGTTATGGTCTTTCAAAATCACTTGCTATATATCTGAGAGCAGGACAGTGGTTAAGGATGACAGAAGAAGAATTGATGTCTTTGAGCTGTGAGAAGAAGCTTGAAGAAGAATACTGAACATCCCATGGGCAACTTCTTGGAGAAAGTACATCTAGAGTGCACCTTGGAGGCAAAAATGCTAAAGCTTCAACTCACATACTTTGGGCATGTTGCTAGGAGGGGCTATTCCATGGAAAGGAACAAGCTGCTTAGAAAGGCAGAAGACTGGCGAAGGAGAGGAAGACCCTAAACCAGGGGGATTGACACAGTGATTGCCACAGTTGGCTCTAGTATGAGGACAGCACAGGATAGGACAGGGTTGAGATCTGTTGTTCATAACATCACTATAGATCATACTAGACTTGATAGCAACTAACAACAACAATAGTAGCAACACCTTTTCCAATACGATACCCTTTTCCAAGGCCTGGCCCCTCCTGACAACCAAAGTATGTGAGTTGAAGTTTTATATTCCTTGCTTCTAAGGAGCCACCCTGGTTTGTTCTTTTGGAAATCAATGGGATATGCGCTACTCTTTGCCAACATTGTAATTCAAAGACATCAGTTCATCTCAATACAATGCACTTTTTTTGATTTCTTGACTGCTGTTGCTGTGTGGGTTAATTGTGGATAAAATGTTATCTTTGTCAGGGACCTTAGTGAGCATTTAATTCCAAGACTGTCTACAGCTTTACTAATGTTGCTGTTGTTGTAGTTGTTAGGTTCTGTTAAGTTGAGTATGACTTATGGTGGCCCTGTGAACAAAGGATCTGAACCCTGGTCTATACTGTGTCAGCCTCACACTTCCTGACACATAAGACCCCATTGTAGCAGTCACTGTGTCAATCTACCTGGTTGAGGGTCTCCTCCTTCGTCAAACCCTTTACCTTTCATAGGTAATAGGTTTATAATGTAAACTATTTAGCAAACACTCAATGTTAAAGATATTTTAATCTGAAAGTTTATATTGAAAGAGTGTCCCATTCAATTCCCGTGAGGACTCATCACTCAAAATTGATGACAATAGGCCTATGTCTTAGCAGTGTATGTTACTTACCTGGCCTTTTTAGCTATTTGGTGTTGAGATTCTTAGCTAATTTGAGGTCGAGCCAACCATTTCCAGAAGTGGGTTAGCATTTCCCAAGAGTCTTAGAATCATTGGAAGAGAGAGATCTATCACTAAAAGCCACTAAGAAAAGATGTGACAGTGAGAGGCTGGTGGATGTGGTGACCAGAAAGCTTGGCTGAGGGAATGAAGTGACATTTGACAAGCCTGTAAGGTAGAGAGACAGTTGATCTTCTGGGAAGCCTGGTTTTCACAGATGAAGAAAGTGAGGTCTAACCAGAATAGATTGCATCCTCAAAGTCATGTGAGTATTAAGGATGAGAGCTTGGGCCCCAAACACCCAACCCACAGTGTTCTCCTGACAGCCGTTGATGCTAAAGCAAGTGCTCCAGCTCCACAGCATCATTCTAAGGTCATGTGTAAATAGTTCTTGGCAGCACTGCTGTTGTTAGGGGTTGTCATGACTCATGGTGATGCTAATGACCAGCAAATTTAATCTCTGCCATATCCTGTGTCATCCTCACCATCCCTGATCAAGTGCATTGCTACAGCCACCATGTCAATCCATTTCGTTAGGGATCTTTCTTTCACTGTCCTTCCATTTTTCCAAGTAGGATGCCACTTCCAAAGATTGTCCCCTCCTGAGAGCATGCCCCAAGTATGTGAGACAAGGTTTCATCATCCTTCCCTCCAAGGAGTGCCCTGACTGCACCTTCTCAACAATACTCTAGAGAGAGAGCCAGTACATGCCCTGCTCAGCCTTTTCTTAAATTTACACCAGCCTGGAATTGGCATTGCTTTTGCTCTTAAATGTATAAAATACTCACATCAGGACTGTGTAACACTGGATCCAGAATCTTCTTAAGTGTCATATACAAGTGAAATTGGCTGAGATTACAACCGTGATTACAGACCTATGAGAGAGACAGAGTTCAATAGACCAAGGTAGTGCACATAAGGCACATTATATGCATTCACATTCAGCAATGATCCCTTAGTCTCTGTTCTTGAACCCCAAAGACCATTTATACATTCCTGTAAGACAGTGAATATATTCCTATATTGGCATTGCTTCCCTGTGATAAAAATGATACTTTGTGTCTTCTTTTTCATTTCAAAAGGCACAGCCTATATTTTTGGTAGAGTTCTCCTCGGAGGCTGAGATATAAAAGGGAAGTCGTAGAAAACGTGGAGGCATGTGAGAAAGGACACGCAGGGACTTGAGCTGTGATCTCAGTTTATGGCGTCTAAGCAGAGGGAAAGCTATATGGTTTATAAGGCTTACTTGGGAATGCTGTTCTGGGCCGTACTTCTGAAGCCAGCAGCCTCAGAAGAGTTGCTCTTGTGTGTGGGTTAAATGTGTCCTGTGTTTATTCATGCCAATATGCTTTTGTGAGGAGCACAGAGGAAGAAAAGCTGCGTATTGCCCTCCGGCCAGAAGTCACAATAGCAGCCAGGAAAAGAATGGGATCTTATTGTTCTGTTTGTCTCTCTCTCTCTCTCTCTCTAAGATTGTTTTTAAAACAACACAGTCAATTATTCTTTGCCCATGAATTTCTCATCTGGCTCATTGCTGTTTGCCACTGATAGTGGGAGCAACATCACCATCCAGCAATCCTTTCTGAGTCTCTCCGTCTGCAGTGAACAACTAAACAACCCAATGGTGATGAACACAAAGGTACCAGGATCGATACTCAGTGCCTCCACTAATGAGCCTTTCCCAGGTCTTCATAACAGTGGTGGCCATTGAAATGTGGGCATTGGTATAAAAACTCTCTCTAGAGTATATTGATTTTTTTTTCTCTTTCATTCTGTTTTTGCTTTGTTTTAACCCATTTGAAGAACTCTTTCAAGTTATTCTGTTTGCTGCTAAAAATCGTCGCTGCTATTATTTATTTACAAGCCCACTTTTCCCTCGTAAAAAGCACACTTATGTCTCTATTGTTCTTTCTCCACCTGCAGATGAGAATGATTCTGTTTTTCCACCCAATAGGTCCCATTAATATTTATTTACCTCACAGTCAAGTTTTATTAATTACTTAATTAGCAGTAGTGAAAACAATTAGTGTTTGGGAGCAGGGAGTGTTATATACATGGTAAGAACAAAAATTAGCAAAAGTGAGACACAGAAAGAGGTTGAATTCTAAGCAAAAGAAGCAAGTGTAGCCTTTTAATATGAGTGGCGTCTAGGCTCCCAGGATGCCAGATGGGTGTGTGCTGCTGTGGGTGTGTACACTGCTGCTCCTGCCTTGGTTGGCTTCTGCCATCTTTGATCTTCTAACTAGTTGCCTGACATTGAACCTGAAGTGAATCTGGCAGTTCTGTTTTTCTGCTCTGCACCAGTCAGATGAAAACTAAGCTTAAGCTGTTTAACTAGAAGGTGGTGACATGCACCGTGCAGTGAGCCACACCATAGCCGGTGCCTTTGCTCCTGTTAAGGAGGATCAATTTTAGTGGTTTGCCTATGTCTGGAAGCTCTACTGAAACCTGTCTGCCATAAATACTCTGCTGGTATTTGGAGTAGCAGTGACATAGCCTCCAGTGTCACAGCAGCAGACAAGTCACTGTCCCACACTTAACTGACTGATGAATGGTAGGATCAGTAGTTGGAAATTATGGCTTAGTGATAGAAATGACACTGGAGATTGAATGGTAAGGTCATATCCTTTCTCCACACCTATTCAGTATGCATGCTGAGCAAATAATTCAAGAAGCCAGACTCTGTGAAGAGGAATATGTCATTAGAATTGGAGAAAGACTTACCAACTGCCTACATTTTACACAAATGACGAAGCTTTGCTTGCTGAAAGTGAGGAGGCTAAGAAACACTTGCTGCAGAAGATTAAGCACTATAGTCTTTGGTATGGATTACATCTCAACATCGATGGGGGAAAAAAGTCCTCACCACCAACAGGACCAAGAGTCAACATAATGATAGATGGACAAAAGATTAAAGGTGCCAATTATTTAAGTTTGTTTGGATCAACAATCAACACCCTTGGTACTAATGGTCAGAAATTCAGGAGACGCATTACACTGGGCAAGTCTGCTCTTGGGGACCACTCCAAAATGCTGAAGAGCAATGATGTAAGTTTGAAAACTAAAGTGTGCCTGACTCAGGCCAGGCTCTTTTCTGTTACCTTTTGTACATCAGAGAGCTGGGCAGTGAGTAAGGACAACATAAGAGGAATTGATGACTTTTAGTTGTGATGCTGGAGAACAGTACTGAATATCTCATGAACTGCCAAAAGTACAGATATGTCTTGGAAAAGGTGTAGCCAGAGTGCTCCTTGCAGGTACACATGGCAGATGTTTGTCTTTCATACTTTGGACATGTAACTAGGTGAGGCTATTCCTGGAAAGGAATCCCATGCTTGGAAAGGTGGAGGCTCAGCAAAGAAGAGGAAGACCCCTAATGAGATGGATTGGCACAATGACTTCAGCAATGGACTGTAGTGTTTCAGAGACAGTAAAGATGGCAGAGGATAAGGGCAGGGTTCAGGACAGCTGTTCATAGGGTCACTATGAATTGTACTCAACTTGACAGCATCTAACAAAAACAACATCCAAGTTAGAGACCATTTCAGAGATAGGTTTAATACACTAAGAGGTACATGATTTGAATCAACCAGCTTCTCTGAGAGAGGATGGGCAATCTCCTCCTGTGCAATTTACTGCCTCTGAAAATCCACTGGAAAGTCAGCTATGCCTTGGTTCCAATTCAATGGTACATGACAACAATAGTGAATAAAGATCAGATGAGTCATTGGATGACATCAAGGACAGCCATTAAAAAGACAGAAAAGAAAAAAACAAAATAGATGTCAGAAGAGACTCTGAAACATGCTCCCTAATACAGAATAGCTTATGTGAATGAAAGAAATGATGAAGGAAAATACCTGAAGAGAATTAAAAGGAAGTCTCCTGATGTAAAAGCAAAAGGGTTTGAGGAAATGCAAAAAGATTCGGAGTGAGAAAGCCTAAAGGGACAAAGCATGCAGCATTTCCTCAAGCTGAAAGAACTTTAGAAAACCTACAGCCTTCTAGCTATGTAGTGAAGGATTCTGTAGGAAATGTAGAATTATTTAGGTATCAAAATAAAATGGAAGGAACATCTAGAGGCATTTTACTAAAAAGAATTGGTAAGCACTCATTGGTCAAGATTTCAGGAGACAGTAGATGACTGACAACCAATGATGCTAAACTTAGAAGTCCAAGAGACACTGAATCCATTGGTGAAATAAAAACTTAAGAAATTGACAAGCTCTCCATTGCGATTTCTCAACAAAAGGATTCCATATAGAACCAGCTCACTTATTTATGCTAAGAAACGGGGAGGTAGCCATCTGACAAACTTCTTGAGAGAGATTCACATCTGGGCCCATTCCAAAGAAAAGTATGGATATTATTGAATTATAATTTGGAAGCAGGAGTGTCATCCACTTCCAAAACAACATGTCTCCAGAAACTCTATGGACTTTGATAAATATCAACAGTTGTAGAGGGGCTTCAGGCCTTTTGTTCATAGGGTCGCTATGAGTCGCGCTTGACTCGAAGGCAATCAACAACAATAACAACAAATATAATTAAAATCACTTATAGCACTCTGCCAGAGGAGTTGACAGAAGTTTGAGCTATACTTCAGTGGTGTAGAATGAGGAGGATATTACTATGTATAGCAGATAGCTTTTGGCTGAAAACAGAATCCTAAAAAAAAGATACTTGTTTGTGTTTTATTGAGCAGGAAAGAGCATTAAACTGTGTGTATCATTACAAATCATAGTTAAGATTGAATGAGAGTTTTAGATCACTTAATTGTGCTCAAACAGAGCCTGTGTTTCCACTGTTACTCAGTCTGTGTAAACTGAACAATTATCTGAAGAGCTAGACTGAGTTAAAAACAGGGCATCCAAGATGGGTGAAGATTCATGAACAACCTTCAATATGTAGATGATGCATTGTAAGAAGAGAAAGCTTGAAGCACTTTCTGATGAAGGTCAAAGACTGCAGCCTTGAGTTTGAATTTCACATTAGTATAAATTAAAAGTCCTTCCAGCTAGATCTATGAGCATTATCATGGTAAACAGATAGTTTAAAGTTGTCAAGGATTTAATTTTACTTGGGTTGCAGTCAACACCTGGAGAACCAGTTCTCAAGAAATCAAATTGCATATTCCATTGGGGAAACCTGCCACAAAAGGTCATTTAAAGTGTTGGGGGGGAGGAGGGGATGTCACCATGAAGATGTAGGTGTGCCTAACCTAAACCAGGGTGTTTTCCATCGTTTCATATGCATGTGGAACATGTGGTCAGTGAATAAGGAAGACTGAAGAACTTATTTATTTGAATTATGAAGTTCGTGAAGAGTGTTGACTGTACTTGAACGGCCAGATGAATGAGTAGACCTCTCTAGAAGAATGCTACAGTCTTTTTTAAATGGAAAGATGATGAGATTTTGTGTCAATTGTAATCCGATGGCACCAGTCCCAGGAGAAGAATATTGTTCTTGGCTAGCAAAAAAGAGAAAGACAAGGAGACAGATTCAAACTGGCTGCAATAATGAGTTCAAACATAGAAATACTTGATAGGATGGCACATAATCAACCAATGTTTCATTCTATTGCACGTAGATTCACTGTGAGTTGGAACTGACAGTGGGACACTTATTAACAATAATAGTGGACATGATGGTGGATGTTTATGTAATGCCTCGGGAGCTAGATCTCTTTAGCTTCACAGTCAAGGTTGAAACAAGAACAGGCCTATCCACCTCTCTGAGCACTACTGAGGCCTTACAAACAGACCTCTTGTGCTTACAAAGCCATAAGTAAAGTTTATCGTTTTCCCAAACATACATTCTATCTAAAAGCTAGTAAGACTGACAGACTCAAATTCTATTTATCATGCCAGCTCAAAAATTTGTACTCATTGCCATCCAATTAGCACTGACTCATAGGTTTTGAAGCCGTTAATCACATGCGGATTGGGTGGGGGGGAAGGCTGTTCTTGTTTCTCCTGTACAACAGCTCATAAATTGAACTACCGAGAAAAGTGTGGCCTTTGGGTTAGAAGTAAAACTCCTGAAGAATGCAATTTCTTTAACAAAACATCATAGTATACAACAGCTTCTATTCCGGGTGGTGCTGTGCTTGTTGCTCTTGTTGTTGGGTGCTGTCGAATGGAATACGATTCATAGTGACCCTGTGAACACCAGATCTGAACCTTGCCCTGTTCTGTGCCATCCACCATCTCTGGTATACTTGATCCCATTGTTACAGCCACTGTGTAGATCGATCTTGTTGAAGGTCTTCCCCTCTTTCACTGCTAGGTGATAGACTAGAAAGAACAGAGCTCTTTGTTTATTTCACTATCTTGTTGGGCTTGGCTTTTGAGGAACTTGTCATCTAACTGACAGAGTAAATCTGAGGCCAGAAGGATAAAATCTACATGAAGTGGAATCTGTCAAATGCCATATGATAGGTGCCCAGGGCTTATTGGAGATGTGGATTCTTAGAGGATGTCCAGCAAAAGGGAGAAATTAGCATCTGAATGGCATTTCCATCAGAGAGTCTTAAGTTGGATTGGAATTAGGGAGATAATTGGGAAGAAAAATTGATGGTGGAGGGTATAACAGGAATAAGTAGAACTTGCTCAGAACAATAAATAAACCCTTGTCCTCTATCTGGCTAAAGCAGAAGACTTTTTTTTTAAATAAAATTTTTATTTTGTCCTGGTTCATTTATAAAGTTTGAATATATTATTTTTCACACTGGATTTTCCCCATTTCCTTTACCCACCCCTCCCTCCACCCATCAATTTGTGTGACCCTATGATTATACCCTCTCTCCCCCTCTCTTTCTACCCTCCCCCCTTTGGATCTGCATACACATTTTACTAATTATCTTTCTATTTCTATAATAATGGTTTTACATAGTATTTGTCCTTATGGGACCAAGTTAGTACACTTAGCATAATGCTCTCCAGTCCCTCCTAAGTTAGGCAGTGATTTTCAAAATCATTGTTCCTGCGTGCTGCATGGTGTTCCATCATGTGAATGTGCTATAATTTCTCAATCCATTTGATTGTGGTTGGACATTTGGGCTGTTTCCATGTTCTTGCAATGGTGACTAACATGAAGTAGAGGACTTTAAGTAAAGAAAAAGAATTCATCAGAACTAGTTGTGACAAGCACTGTGGCAATGGGACAATTAAAACAGACTTTCAAGGGGAAAAAAGAGAGGAACGAACTGGCGGGGGGTAGAGAAAATAGTGCAACAGTGAATGAATGGAAATCCAAAATCTCTGTAAATGTTCATTAAAATTAATAAAATAAAATTAAAGAAAGAAAAAGAAAATAGAGAAATGTAATATTGGAGGAACCTTGAATTTGCAGTTTATTTTATGTCATCTGCCTTGAATTTATCTATCTACAGATACATGTTGTTGTTTATTGCCTTCAATTCTAGCACAACTCATAGTGACCCTATGAACAAAAGGCCTGAAACCCCTCTACAACTATTGACATTTATCAAAGTTTATAGTGTTTCCAGAGGCATGTTATTTCAGAAGTGGATGCCACTCCTGCTTCCAAACTTGTCATAGTATGTTATTGTTCGATGTATAGCAATCCTATGTACAGCAGCTCTGACCCCTTCCCTGTCCTGAGCCAGTCTCATTTCTCCAACGCACCAACCCCTGTTGCCCCAATTGCTGTATCAATCCATCTCATCTATATAAATATTTAAATACAGACATACCTTTATCAAGGGAGCTCTGGGGGCCTATTGGTTTATGAGTCGCACTGCCAACCCAAAGGCAAGCAGTTTGAATCCATCTGTTGTTCCATAGGAGGAGGATAGTCAGTCTTCTCCCCTGAGATGTACTGTCTCTGAAAACCCCCCTCCAGAGTGTCACCTGTGAGTCAGTTCTGACCTGTTGGTATACTATAACACCAACAACAAATATCTTTATTACAAGTCCATGTGGGACTCATTTTTTGTTGGGAATCCTACCCTTCAGCTTCAGTTCCCCTCACTAGAAAGCTGGAAAAGTTCTCCCTTGTGTTTGAATGGTTCACAAAAGCCTAAAAAGTTGCCAAGGTATGATATATTACTTCTCCCATAGCCCTGAGACAAACACTCACCAAAAGGCAAGGGAATAGACTAGTTTTGAGCAGGAGCAAGTTGCCAGTGGTCTTTGAAAAGCTATCACTTCTGAGTGGAAGCACTCCACTGCTCTCCCACTAAATGCATCGCTGACTCTATTAGCCATAGTGCTGAGAATTTCAGCCTGTTTCCACAAGTAACAGTGTAAGGCTCCATCAAAAGCAATCGTTTCTTTAGTTCATCAAATCTCTATTCACTGGAAAAACATTATTGTCCTTGTGGTTTGTGCTGTATGATTGCTTTTATAAAGACAGTGAAGAGGCAAAATACATAGATGGAGACTTACATTGACTTTATATCGCTAAGATTTACTGACTTCCAAAATAGCATGCTAGATTAATGCATTTCTGATTTCAAGGTTTTGTTTTGTTGGGTTGAGTGTGTTTTTAAGTTGGTTTCTTGGACATAGTAATTTTTCCAGATCATGGATTGTGGAAGACAGTGTCACGTGCGATTTTTCTAGGAGCTTTGAACAATAAAAATACTCTCATTATTGTTGTTGTTATGTGCCATCAAGTCACCTGTGACTCATAGTGACTGTATGTACAATAGCTCTGAAACCTGCCCTATCCTGAGCCAGTCTCATTGACTCCCACACACCTACCTTCTTTACCCCAGTTACTGTGTCAATCTATCTCTACTGAGGAGTAAACAATAGTGAACTATCAAGTATCCCATGGTGGACAGTGTTCGGTGGAGCTCCCCAATTAAAATAAGCTTGGAAGCAGGAGTGGCATCCACTTCCAAAATAGCTTACCTCCGAAATAGCTTGCCTCCAGGAACTCTATGAACTTGTAGAAATGAAGTTATACAAGTGTTCATGTCTTTCGTTCACAGGGTCTCTATGAGTTGTCTGCAACTCGACGGCTCTTAATGACAACAATATCATCATGCCTCAGCTATCATGTGGTTATAATATGCAAATGAGTCAATTGGTGATTGTTGGTTTTTTTTCTCTCCTTGTCCAATGGGTTTATTGTAGGATCTGAGGGAGGAATGTGTGAAATTGAAAACGAGAGTATTTGATTTGGAGCAACAGAACCGAACGTTAAGCATCCTCTTCCAGCAGCGAGTCAGACCAGCTCCTGATCTGCTCTTCCAGGTACGTGTTCATGTGCAAAGCAAACCCTGTTCCTGAAATCCTCTTGACAACAGTGAATTATCCAAGTTCAAAAGTTATCTACATCTCCATGGGCAGGCATACTGCAATGGGACCAGATTCTCGCCTCTCTCAAGGGATGTTATTAAAATTGAATGCCTCTTAAATTGTCGAGTCTGTGTCCCAGCTGCCTACGGTAGGGAATCATATAAGCAAAGGGTAAATGAGTGAAAGGGGCCAAGAGGTGTTTTCTGGTAAGCAGGAGGTAGGATCCAGAAAATGGAGTTAGAGAATAATTGCTTTGGGAACCAGTATTAATAATCTTGTATCCTGTGATAAGAAAAGAAGAGATTTATGTAATGCCAAAGCATGTCTCTTTATTTCAGGCTCTTTCTGATCAGAGATGCAGTTGGGGTTTCTTGTTCTCTCATGTCTCTCCCCAGGCCGATTTCCTTCTCAAACACAACACTTGTTGTCTTCTGTCTCAGTTTATTAGAGGTTCTCTTTGTCTAAATGCTCTGACTGAATGGCTTGATTTTATTTACTTTCTCATCAGAGCGTGGAAATAAAAGCCCTGCAAAGTCAAGCCATTTGAATCATTTGGACGCACTACAGGGTCTGCCCTATTGCAGGGAAATGCACACACATTGGCAGAGATGGCTGGAGAGCTGACCCTCGCAGTTTTGGGTTTTGTTTTATTAGTGGGCACAGTTGCACAAACAAGTTCCCATGAGCTTTGCTCAGGTCCCTTCGGAGGCTGAATTGAAAAGGGATGCAGTGAGGTTTCAGAGGGCACATTCCAGTGTGAAAGCACAGCTGCCCCGTGGATAGGTGGTAGATCAGGGTTCTCCAACCTGTGATTGTCCACACTACAGAGCACACTGTTGTAGCCACCAGCTACAGGAGGCTATTTATTTGATGTAATTAAAATTCTAGCAAATTAAATTTCTCTTCCTCTGTGACACTAACTGTACTTCAGATGTTTGAAAGCCTATGAGACTATCCTGTTGACAGTGTCTAGGCAGAATACACTCATCATCCTAGAACATTTGGTTGGACAACACTCTTCTGTTTAGACAAGACAATGTTGATAATTTACTCTCTGGACTTTAATGTAAACGTCTCAGGTCTCCTCAGGGAGATAATGGAACACCATAGTTCATATCAGAGAACAATGTTTGATAAAAACAAACATCAAAACATAATTTCTCTGCCCCAAATTAAAACAGCTCTCTTTTTTTACAAAATAGATCTCATATCTTAAATTAATTTCCTCTCTGCTTTATATGTTGGAAGGGAATTAATAATTTATGATTCAAGAAGTATGTGGGGAAAAGGAAGTCTCTCTCTAATCTGTTTCTGTTTCGTCCACAATAAATGTTTGTCAGAGGGGATCCTGCATCTGTAAAACATTCTCCTTGATACTATCATAATCAAGATCTAATCTTTTACACAGCTCCTACACATACATGGATATCTTCTGGTTTGCCTGCTTTCACTTGAGGCTTTTCGGACACTGCTAAAGAGCTGCCGTCCCTGTTAATGGATCTTGATGATGTATTTCCACAATAAGCATACGTGTTGTAAATGTTTAAGCCTTTTCAGGGGGCAGCAAAATCTTCTAAAGTCCACATGCAAATGGTACAGAATAACGTGTATACAGAGAGTAGGAAGTCAGTGTTACTTACTGGGTGTTTTCAGTGAACAAATCCATTCTCATCCCCAAAAAGTCCTCATTTCCTGGAGACATTCTGATTTAAATAATATTCATGAATGTTATACTGTTCATGGTTCTGAGAAGAATGCTGGAAACTTGAATGTCTGATGTCCTCCAGCTCACAAGTGCAGACCTAACTTCTCATGTTGTCTGTTAATTATTTTACTCAAGAATTTTAATTTTCAAGAGAGCTCTGGTGGCCTAGTGGCAAGAAGCTGCACTACAATTCCAGAGGCTGCGGTTCAAATCCAACAGATGCTCTGCTGGAGAAGGAGGGGCAATCCCTTGTACCAGTCAGATCCAATTTGATGGTACACGCACAAAATAATAAAATTTTTAAAATTTTTTTTTAAAAAAGAATTTTAATTTTCTGAAACTATCTTTTGGGTTTATTGAGATGTAAATGTCTATTATAGAGCATCAAGTAAGTTAAAAACAGTTCCACACTTGTTTAGCATCTAGCAAATCTTGATAATTCAGTTGACCCTCAAACAACTTGGCTTTGAACTGTGAGGACTCCAGAGCCGTGATATTTGCTTTAGATGCTGTGATTGACCACGTTATTTCCACATATGTGTCTGTCCTAGAAGATATGAAGTACTCCTTAGAGATGACTCACAACATTTGAGCTCACATGGGAAAAATCCTTATCTAAGGAGAGTCTTCTAAGTTCAAGTTCAACTGTAATGCATTTTAACACGTGGTGACTTCCTGTGCTAGAGTAAAATCATGAAATCGTGCACTGTGAGTGTTCCAATGGCTGGTGTTTCACAAATAGCTTGCCAGGCTTTTCTTCTCAGGCACCTCTTAGTGGATTCAAACCTCCTGCCTTTTAGTTAACAGTCGAGTGTGTTAAAAGAACAGGTAAATGGCAGAGTCACTCAGCAAGTGGGGAGATACTTTATAGAAAACTGAGGGAGCTTTATGCCTCCACTTTTTCCTCTAAAGTTTTCCTCTCATAAGTGGATGTTGAGGTGCTATGTGGTCATGGATGGCGGTGGGGCTGCAAATTCATCAGGACTCTGGGTACCAAACAGTATAGAAACATGGGCCATTACCCATGGGTGGCAGAGTCGGTAAACAGAGTTCTCATAGTTCCCTGTAAGTCTTAGAACTTGATCTTAGCTGTCATTTGCTAGACATAATGCAGTATACAGAAAAATTATTTCCAGCATCTGAAACATGCACCCTATAGAAATGGGGAAAGAAGATCCTTGAACCTCTTACAGAAAAATAGGTTACATAACAGCATATCATTCAGCACTTCCTTGGATGAGGCAACACAAGTGTAGACTTTCAAAGATTGTTTGGCAGATTCTAGAATACGTAAAGAGGGTGTCTGGCCCATGACAGGTTTTAAAAAGACAAAAAGATCCACTTGAAAGTTAAAATCTTAAGATTGAAATAATATAAAACTTGCTATGGATTCTCACTTCCAGAATGATATTTCTGAGTTAGTAGTGCCAACCCAACCACATCTAACAACAGTCAGAGTGATGGCATACAGCTGTATAACAACCAACAATTTAAGCTAAATTCCAATGAATTAAGGAGCCAACATAATACATAATATCTAAGAATAATGCTCTTAATGGGACTAGCATCTCTAACTAACCTTTTTTGAACCTACAAGGTAGCTCTAATAGCCTAGTGGTAAGAAGCTGCACTGCAATCCTGAAGGCATGTAGTTCAAATCCACCAGCTGTTCTGCAGAAGAAGGGCAATCTCCTCCTATGAGATTTCCTCTGAAAACCTGCTGGATGGTCAGCTATGGCGCTGGTTGTGACTTGACAGTACACAACCACTGCCAGGTAAAGAGGGCTCTGGTGTCCTGATAGACAAGGTATTGTGCCACCAAGCCAAAGGCAGCAGTTCAAATTCATTAGCGGCTGCAAAGGAAAAAGATGGGCAGTCTCCTCAGAGATTTACAGCTTCTGAAACCCTGCTGGATGGTCAGCTATGAGCTGGTTCAGACTCAACTGTTTTGAGAGAGCCAAATTAACTGATCTTTCCCACTTCCCTTTATATTTTACTGAAGAACCCCAGACACTGAAGGCATGCTTCTGGTGGAGGTTCTTGCTAAGCTCACACATTTCTACTAACAGTTGAGCTGAACTCTGAGCAAGACTGAAGTATATATGCAACTCGATGTGTTTATGCAAGTGATTCTTGTCCTGGGTGTTATGGAATTTTTAGCTATTATATAAATGAACTATGATGCAAATATAAAACTGTTTCTGTAGGGCAAAGTTGAGTGCTTCAAAACTTCTGTAGAGTCAGAGCACCAGAAAAATGTTTGCCATCAAATTAGGTGAAGGTTTTTAACTAAAGAATGAACAGAAAGTGAAGGACTAGATATGGAGGCATTTGGCATGTAAATGACTTCTCAAAAGGTTTTTAGGTTCTTGGTCTAGTTTAAAAAAAAGAACCAATGTAGACAATACACAATGCGTGTTTCATGGAAATATAAATAAGAGCCAACAGGGCACTGATAATAGGATCTACAAGCAAAGCATCAACCTTGACCTTTTACAACCATTCTTATTTAACTAATATACATACATGCTGCTTCCCCTTTAGGATAGCAGTCTACAGCCTTTACAGCATTCATAAAATTAATCTCCATTGCAATCCTTAGAGGCAGGAGCTATCATTGCACCCGTTTTACAAGTGGGACCCCTTGAGCATGAACAGGTCACCAGCTGGTAGTTGACAGAGGTGAGCCCTGAGCGGAGGGCTGTCTCCCTCCCCTCCTCTTGTTACATAAGCTCAGCAGGGAGCATGGATGGGCCTAAGGAGTACTTGGTGATTCCCCACTCTCACTGACATTTTGATTAACTGGCTGTCCTCTGATCAAGTCAGATCAGAGGGCGTCTACAATGAAATCACAATAAGGAACCAACGTGTTTGCACATCTCTGAAAGCTCGCGTTGCGTGGCAGAGGATGGTCCCCTCGCATGTGTACGCTTCCTCTGCCTTGCTTCAGACGTCTGTGCTGTCATCGTTCTGATGATTTATTTTCATATTTTCATCCTAACAGGTTGGGGGGTTTTGTTTTGATTTTTATCTGATTTCAAAAGGTCCTCTTTCCTGTATGCTTAGACCCACATAGAAAGAAAAGATGTTGTAGTGCAGATTATTCACACAAACAATTGAGAATCTGACAACTTGGGTGTAAAAATTTTCTGCCACCTTCATACAGTGCTGATATTTTTTTCTTTTGCTAGTTTTTGGTTTATATTATTCAGATGATGTGAGAAGCTTTTTTAAGACTCTATTTGTTCTTTGGATTTATTTTATCACCTGCATTTTTGTCTTGGGAACGTAAATCTGTCCATGAGTCTGGCTTGGCAGGACACAGCATGCTTGTGTCTATTCCTGTTCATAAGCAAAGCGTCCTAGTCTCTGAGACCCACTCCAGTGCCATCTCCTTTCAGAAGCTTCCGTGACTCACCACATCCTCATTGCTTTACTTTTGTTGGGATTCATGGCACATCATTGGCTAATAGCCCTGTATGTTGTTGTCATGTGCCAGGGAGTCGGAATCAACCCATAGCTGACCATCCAGCAGATTTTCAGAGTCCATAAATGGCACAGGAGGTGACTGTCCAGCCTTCTCCCAGTATAGTCCTGTATGTGTAGTGCAATTATCTACTACAATCACCAATGACTAGGACTTCGTCTCAACGATATAGCCATGTCTTGAGACAAGAACTATGTTGAATGTTGTTTTTCACCCACACAGACTCCATCACTGTTTATAATAGATATTTAAAGCGTACTTGCTGAGAGCTTAACTTGTAAACTGTCATACCTTGACCCCTTACTTCTGAATATTCTATGAACAACAGAACAGAAATCTGTCTCGCTCCATGGTCAGTTACAGATCAGATGGTGATCAATGGATTTTTCACTGGCTGCTCTTGCCCATTAAATGGCCAGAACATTCTTCCTTTTGCCACTGAATTGAGTATGACTCACAGTGAGCCTATGAACAAAAGATCTGAATTCTACTCTATCCTTTGCCATCTTCTCACTTTCTGATACACAAGAGCCCATTGCTACAGTCATTGTGCCAGTCCACCTGGTTGAGAGTCTTCCTCTCATTTGCCAACCCTCCACCCTTCCCAGTATCATGTCCCTCTCCAAGGAACAGACAGACCATCCTAGCAACATGCCCAAAGTGTGTGAGGCGAAGCCACATTGTCCTTACCTCCAAAGGGCACTCCAGTGGCATCTCTCCAGGACGTATTGATTTGTTCTTTTGGCAGTCATGGGATGTTCAACATCACAGCAACCCATAAACCTCACTGTCAGATAGGCAGTGTCTGCATATGACATGCCTTTTTTGGGAATAGAACCCAGATTTCTCTTATGGAAGGTGGGCAATCTAGCACTGAATGACTGATGCCTCCCATACTTTTTACAAACCATGCAATTACATAAGTAATGTGCATGTGCACACAC
>NW_006399893.1:6177238-6197854 GCF_000299155.1 Elephantulus edwardii | reverse complement strand
GTCATCCGACTCAAAATGTCCCATGCCAGTCCATCTCATCTCACCAATGCCTAGTATGTCAATATTTATACATTGCATTTCTTCCTTAACAATATCTAATTTTCCTAGACAGAAATGATGAAATTGTGTTAGAAACATTTGACATTGTATGCCTCTACATACACCACACATGTTTCATTTCCAGAAGGGAGTATCAGACTAATTCCCATCATTCAATAGTCTGAAAATGTTAGCTGACTGTTGTTGTTGTGTACCATTGTGTCAGAACCCATCCATAGCTGACCCTGCACTGGGTTTTCAAAGACAGTTCATCTCACGGGAGAAGATTGCCCACCTCTTCCCGTTGATGATTATACTTATATAAGAAAGGTATAAGCCACAATCAAGGAGCTGTGGATCAAGTTCTGAAGTACCTTAGTCACTTGAAAATAAATAATTGAAACTGCATTTGCTCTTGACCTGTTGGAGGCTTGACCTGAGAGCTGTAGAGTTCCTTGCAGCTGATCCACACTTGAGTATATTGCACCAGAGATAGCAGGTCAGACAGGACAGCATGCAGGGCTGCCACCATGCTGTGACCCACATGCACCCAAGCCTATAGTCCTAGCATCACTATGTAGTAAACAGACAGAAGAGTGGCATTGTATGCACACGTCCATGTGCACACACACACACAGAAGCCTACTGTGTGCCTTTGAAACACTTGAAACTGTATGCAGTTGTTGTTATGGTTGTCAAATGCCATCAAATTGACAAGGATTTCTAACCACCCCGCGAACATCTGTCTGCACCTTGCCCTATCCTGGGCCATTCTCAACATCTCTGCTAAGCTTGAGTCCATTCTCATAATGAGTGTATCAGTCTTGTCTTGTTGAGAGTTTTCTCCTCTTCCATTTCTCTTTCTACGTTTTGCAGCATGATGTCTTTTTCCAAGGACTGGCCCCTCTTGACACCATGCCCAATGTCTATGAGAAGTTTCACCATCCTTACCTCTGAGGATCACCCGATTGTACTTCCTCCAAAACAGATTCATTTGTTTTTGTGGAAGTTCTTGGAACATTCAGTATTCTTCTCCATCATCGCAATTCCAAGGCTTTGATTCATCTTTGATCTTCCTTATTCATTGTCTTACTTTCTGACACACAGGAAAGACTGAAAAGACTGTGACTAGAATTAGATGCACCTTAGTCTTTAAACTGATATCCTTCTTATTTAGCAGTTTAGATAAGTCTCTTACAATAAATGTCCCCAAGCAACATGGCTTGGTTTCTTGACTACTCCTGTCATGGGTATTGTGGATCTAAGCAAAATGAAATTGTTGACTTCACTTTTTTCTCTATCGTGGTGGAGATGTTGAGATGTAAAGCATTTTGATGACTGTAGTCTTTGGTCTTCTTCAATAAATTGTAGCGGGTTGAACAGAAGAAGATTAAATCAGTGGAAGGGCATTAGAACAATAGAGCAAGTACTGAAAGCAAAGTAGTCAGATGAGTGACAGAGAGGGTAGAAATGGTGATAGTCCTTAATTTATGGTGGAGAAGGCTATCCTTTCTGATAGATAATGACCTCCCTTGAGATCTACTCTAAGAAAGAGGCAACAGAAGAGGCAAGAAGGTCCATACACACATTGCTAGAATGTGTGTTTGAGCATATGCGTTTCTGAAATTGATCACTTCTGCCCATGCTGCTAACTAGGGCAACAGCAGAGGCCGATTCAGTCCACCCATCCCCATCCCTGCAGGTGTGATATCTAATTGAGAAAGACCCTGGGCACCATGAGGAGAGCAATGGGAGATGCTGGGTAATGCCAGCACGCAGATGGTGCTGTGCCCAGTGGCAGTGAATCTGCCATCCTACATTATCAGAGGACATTTGGTGGCTTCACAATGGGCTTCTGTCATGTGGACGTGTGGAGCATATGTGGCAGGGACTCTGTCTCTTACAGTAAACCTGGAAAGTGTGGTAACTGGTCAATGTGGGAAAGTGGTCTCTCAGAGGTAGGGGGCATGAAAATATCAGCACGGTACATGCAAAGCGGGCTTTTCAGTAATGAGATGTACCACCATGGGCTGGTTGTTGATCAAGTGAGAGTAGAAGATATGATGAGGCAGACTCTTCAGGGCTACCACAGAAAGTGCTTCCTCCCTTAGTTACTGCCCACTCACCCTGAAAGCACTCACTCCACCCTCATCAGCCTCTTTTTTCTTTCTGTCCTGACACAAACTCTTTACTGTAGCCAAGAAGAACTTTGAGAATCATAGCTGACCTCTATATCTCACCTTGCTACTCCTCTTCATTCAGTTAACAAGTGTGAAACACTAGGAATCAGTTAGTCACTGTGGCCCCCTGGGAAGAGGCATCCTCCCAAGGGGCTGTGGTCTGTGAATGAAGCTGGGAAGGGAGCCAGGTGGAGAGAGGCACTTGGAAGCCATCAGGGCAGGGCATGGGCTCTGCTTAGAGAAAGGCTTGGAGATGGAGAAGGCTGGACCAAGGAAGTGCTGCCTCACTGTAAGTCATCTGTGTAGGAAACCAGGGTTCAGTTCCCTACCAGGGCTTCTCAGGCACAGCCATCACCTACTATCAGGGGAGGGGTGTAGGTGACTATGACATTGAACAGATTTCAGCAAAGCTTCTAAACTATACACACTAGAAATAAAAGCCTGGTGAACTGCTTCCATAAATCAGCCAACGAAGGCATTATGGGTCACAAATGTCCACTTAGGTTGGACATTGCATCGCCATGACTTAGCAACTAAACTGACAGCAGCTGCCAACACAATATGTCAGGGAGACAGAGGAGAGTCGAGTGCCAACTGGAGGGACAGGCTGCTCAGAGCTATGTAGGAAAGGAGAAGTCTCTCTCCACCTTCCAGACCCATGTGTAAATTACTGTGCTTTGGAAATGCTCCTGGAATCAAAGAACATGCACACACACCTTGCAGGCTTTATGCTCCTCCACACATCTGCTCCCTGTGTCCCAGCTTATGCTGATAGATTTATTACTTTATACTAGGGGGCCCTGATGGCCTAGTGTGTGAAGAATCACACAGCCAACCCAAAGGCAAGCAGTTCAATTCTACCTGCTGCTCTGAGAGAGAAAGATAGGCAATTCATTCTAGTCTGATTTACAGGCTCTGAAAACCTGCTGGATGGTCAGCTATGAGTGGGTTCCAAGTCAGTGATTTTTTTTTTATTTTTTTTACCATTAAGGAATTTTTTTTTAGTCAGTGATTATTTTTCACACATGTTTGCTTTTCATTCCAAAAATAGTTGAGGGAGTTTTCCAATTTTTTTTAAAGACCATAGGCTCATTTGTCCATGCCTCATGACTGAAAGCTCTGTCCTGATCAGTTTACTGTCAGCATAGAGTATTGACAGTGCAAAAGCTGTGTTGTAAGGGAATGAGGTGCAATGCTTAATCTTTGGTTGCTTGATTTAACTTTTTATTTTCTTAAGGACAAAGACCTTGAAATATTTACATTTGCATTTTCCAGATTCATAGCTTCAAAGAGATCATAGTGATTGAGTGAATGTTTTATTTCTCTAGCACTGCCAGAACAGAAATACTGTAAATGGATAACTTAACCAAACGGAAATTCATTCTGTCACAGTTAAGAGGGACTTAAGTCTGAATTCAGGGCACTGGTTCTAGGGCAAGGCTTTCCTTCTTGGTGTCACTTCTGGAGGACGTTGCTTATACCTTGGCAATTTCCATGTGCCTTGACCTTTTGGTGTGTCAGGGAAGTTCTTGGCACAAGAAACGAAGTTCAAAGGACACACTCTGTTTCTAGCTCTTCTATCTTGATGTTATGAGAAAAACAGAATAAAAGGTTAATGTGGGCCACATCTCAGAGGAAACACCCATTGTATTGGATGAGAGATGTGTTGCATCTCATCATAAATCTTCTTACACTTGGTTGTTTGATCAGATTGAGACCTAATTACATAACTATCACATCACATGCACACTTATTTGGATGGGGGAGAGACATGTGCATACACACAATTCAATTCACACAGAACTCAATCCCTGACAATGAACTTGTGGAAAGAATGGAAAAGCTCACTAACACTAGATAATGATCATTACCAAGAAGTAAATGAAAGTAATCCTCAGGATGTTGTGGACATGAATGAAAATGGTATATTTTGAATTATTATGCTTAAATAAGTCAGAACAATATGAGAAGTTACCTCTTTAAAGAAAAAAGACAAGCTCTAGTTTTGTTTTCTTCTTTAATCTTTTTTTGTGATCATAATACTTCAGATGTGGGTTCCATCTTGGTATTGTTAACTCTTTATGTGGTTGTTATATGCCGTCTAGTTGGAACCAATTAATAACTGCCCCTCCAGTGGATTTTCAGAGACTGTAAGTCACAGGAAAAGAGACTTCTCATCTTTCTCCCAAGAAGTAGCTGGTAGAATGGAACTGCCTGCCTTTAGGTTGATAGCAAAACTTTTATCAGTAAGCCACCAAAGGTATAGCTCACTAGTCACATGTTGTTGTTGTTGTTACATGTTGCCAAGTCACCTGCAACTCATAGCGACCCCATGTACAATAGCCATAATCTCTGCTCTATCCTGTGCCAATCTTATTATCTCTGACACACCTACCCCAATTACCCCAGTCACAGAATCGATCCATCTCATCGAGGGTCTTCCTCTCCTACACTGTCCCTCCACCCTCCCAAGCATAATGTCCCTCTCCAAGGACTGGTCTTTCCTTGCAAGCACTATAGGCATAGTATATTCTACACTATAAACATAGGATAGTCTCTATGTGGTGTAATATTACTCGGGACTGATGATGCTTCCATCTAATTTCATAGATATGAATTTTTAACATCATTCTCCACTGAACATGTTAAATTCTTTGCTCAAGACATTTGAAATATTATTTTTCTATATCCTCCTAAAATTAGAGATATCACAGATCTGAATTAGTTGATTTTTAAGAGCATGTGGCTGACTCGAACCATTTTCTCACCTGAAACGATGTGAATGCACATACCCTAAAGACCAAAATTGTGCTATCAAATGCCATTATTATTATTATTATTATTATTATCTTCAGCACAATTTTACTTGTGTGTGATAGTAGCTATAGTTTATTAATTCCTACACTTAGCTGGGTCACCTTTCTTTGGACCTTCTTTGAACCTCTTCCAGCCCAGTAGGTAACAGTCTTTCAAATTTCTGGGCACAAATGAGCAAATGCTTCCAGTTCTGCCATCTGCATGTCCAAACATTCCAGTTGATATTCCACCAATTCCTGACATCTTCTATTTTGCCAGTGTCTTCAAAGTAGCTTGGGTCTTGTTCCTTTGATAACATCAGCTGTTGTTTATATGATCCTTCCAAAAATCGCTGACAGTCGACCAATTCTTTTTGGTAGAGTTACTCTGTGTTCCTTCCATTTTTTTAAGATTTTTATTTTAAGCATCTGTTGAATTTAGTTTGCATAGTCAGAGACATAGTCTTCATGCTGTCACATACAGAATTACAACATAATATCCATTGCTTTGCCCTTGGGGCTCATTTATACATTTTCATATGCCACAGCCCATTATTTACGTACTGGATATTTTCAGTGCCAATCCTTTTGTTGACTTGCTCAATATCTTCTGCACACATCTTCATGACGCCCACACTCAGAGCATGCTGCTTCCCTTCTGCCATGATGGCAATGACCATATCCATGGCAGCTGGGTAAAGCTTAGCTCCCTGAGAGGTAAGGCCTGGACACATGATATTTGCTCCACTCAGAACAAACTTGATGGCTCCTTTATTTTCCTGCTGGTGGGGCAGGATAAAATAATATTTATGAAGCAATCTTAGAGTTGGATAAAAAGGCCCTTCCCTTGCCTAAAAAAAAAAAATCAGTAACTCCCCATTTACTGTAAGGATTTCTATATGTTCATGGCATTGAACTATTTTGACAGGGTCTTTCTTAGGCATTATTTGATTAAGCTACAGTTCAATACCTGCAAATTGCTCTATCAACTGGCTCCTAATACCCTTAATAATGGAGGTTTCCAACTGGATGCAGTTGGACAAATTTTCTTTCTTGTCAAGTTTCTTGAACATGACCCAATCCAAGGTGGAGGAGGCCACGATAAGGAAGGGCCCGGTTGAGGAAAAAAATCAGTGTCAGGAGGTCCCCGCAGACCATAGCACACGATGGAAACAGGCGCCAGAAGTTGCAGCTGTTGTCGCTAACCAGCTATCAAATGCCTTTTAAGGATCTGGCCCAGGTGAAGCAGTATGCAATGAAGGCTATGCTCTGTAGTGTCTGGCTCCAGCCAACTACATTCATGTGGAAATGTCACTCAGGTACCATCTTAATGAAAGCTATATTAGCAGGAAGCTGGAAATACATGCTTATGTGTACTTCTCTCAAATTTAAATGTTAGCATCTATCTCGAATATGTAAACTCAGAGAAAGCCCAGTAAAATGTTTGTGGGTAAATCTATACTTGTGCCAGGAAACAGTCCTCAGAACAGAGCAGTGAAACATGACACAGTTCAAAATCAGAAAAGGAGTGTGTCAGGGATCCACACCTTTTCAATCTATATGCAGAACAGATCATTCAGGAAGTAGTGCTTTATGAGGAGGAGTGTGACATTGGGATTGGAGGTAGATTCATCGACAACCTATATTATGCAGATGATAACACAACCTTGCTTGCTGAAACTGAAGAATACCTGAAGCACTTGCTGCAGAAGGTCAAGGACTGTAATCTTCAGTATGGATTAAAGATTAACATCAAGAAGACAAAGATTCTCATCACTGGACCTATTGACAGCAGCATGATGGATGGAGAAGAGATTTAGGTTGTTAACAATTACAGCTGTTCAGCTCCACAATCGTCACTCTTAACACCAACAGTCAAGAAATCAAAAGATTAATTGAATTGGGGAAAATCTGCTGTCAGGAACCTATCCAGAGTACTGAAAAGTAACAAGTCAGTCTAGAGACTAAGATGAACCTAATCCAGGCCATGGTCTTTGCAATTACTTATTATGCTTCAGAGAGCTGAACAGTGACTAAGGATGACAGAAGAAGAAACAATGCCTTTGAATTGTGGTGCTGGAGAAGAGACTTCAACATACCATAGACTGCCAAGAAAACAAATAGGTCTGTCTTGGAGAGGGTGAAACCAAGTTTACTCTTGGAGGTTAGGATTTTGAATCTGAGTCTTATATACTTCTGGCATGTGGCCAAGAGAGACCTATTCTTGGAGAAGGACATCATGTTTGGAAGGGTAGAGGGATAGCGCAGGAAAGGAAGACCCCGGATGAGATCGATTGATACATTACCTGGGCCAATAGGGACTTGTGCATAGAATTAGTGAGACTGGCTCAGGACAGGGCAGGGTTCAGAGCTGCTGTACATAGGGATTTCTATGGGTGACAGGTGACTCAGTGGCACATAATGTCAACATATGGTCTGCAAACCACTTTTCTTGTTCCTGATGAAAATAAGTCTTAAACTTAAAATGTGATCCATATAATCAGAGCCCAAGGGTACTGGCTTGTCACTCAGATATGTAATACAGCCAGACAGTACTGCTTCACTGATCCCTTCAGTAAGAGTTCATTGAGCAACTACTGTGTGCTCAGTATTATGCCAGTTCCTGGGGACACAGAGAGGAATAAGACACAACCTCTGAATTGAAAAGGACATGATTTATTAAGGAGACACATCTGTGAACAAATACTTGAAGCAGAGTAGTAAATGGAGTGAGATTGTTTACCAGCAGAGGTTATCAGAGAAAGATTCCATCTGTTGGACTTCAGGCGACAGAGCCCTCAGCCTGCAGGTGCTCACAGGTGATCCCTGCTTTCTTGTTAACCAGGAGGTCATTAGGGGAAAGGGCACCAATAACTGCAACAGAGCACTCCATAAACAGTGTGTCCTTCAGATAGCATGACCTAAACACACCTGACCACATGCAAGCTAGCTTTTGTTACTTACAAGAATCAGACAGCATTCCATCAGAAAAGTTTGTCACAGGCAGATCTCCACTAAATAGCTGTGTGGGCAGAGAGGAAAACTCGTACTGGCACACCCCACATTGGGGCTTGAGTGAAGGACTTAAATGGGACCACGCAGCTCCCTCTCATCCCCAGGTGGGTCCACTTGGGATTGCAGTGCAGCTTCTTGCCACTAGGCCACCAGAGCTCAAGGTGCTTCCACCTGGGTGGACTGTAAGCTCATGCTCTGTGCATCCCACCTGTACCATACCTGAGGGACAATTCTGAAAACTTGCTCTCCCAGTTGTTGTATAAGTAGTTCTACATATGTGATTCATAGCCAGCTGCAATGAAAATTCAAGACTGATTAAGGGACTAATTGTAATGTTTAACCCTGGTAAAAACAAGCATCCTCCTGTACCCTGAACCCTTGACTTCCTGAAAAGTGGAAGATATTATTAGCCCAAAACTGTGTTTTATCAATCTTACTAACAGATCTGGGGTGGGGGAAGGAAAAGTAGTCTTTTCTGAGGTCTAAAGATGCCAGGAGGAGAGGAGTAGAGAAAATCATGGTGATGAATCTGCCCAACCAATTTGCTCCACACAGATCTTCTCTAGTATATCAAGAATCTCTTCCAAGAGGGAATCCAAGCTGTATTTTGAAGGATGAATACAGTTTGTTGGATAGCAAGGTTTAAAACATTCCTTGACTTAAATTCATTATCAAGCTAAACATTAGTATTCATATCTAGATAAATCACAAGTCTTAGCTTTAATCACAGCTATAAAACTATATGTAATATTACATAAGTCTGCCCTGCTTGGCCCTCCCAAGCCCTTCAAGTAATATCAGAGTAAGTCTTGGAGATTTTGTAGGGATGGGGTCGGGGAGTCAAAATGCATCCTCTGCAGAGCGTGTCCGCAGTAGTTAGAGGCCCATTTATGTTCTTCACCCACGGCCCAGTGCACTGTCCTGTTGGTTGAATTCTTGGAGCTCGGGTGGCATTATGTTTTTAGCTTCCATTCCAGAGCAATAGCCCACCTCTAGCAGCTGCTCCATCACAGACAGGCAGGCATTTATCCTCCCAGAAGGAGTTAAAGCTGCAGAAACCTAGAGGGGGTCACCAGGAATCCAAAGTGATCCCACAGCTTTGGGTTTAGATCTTCCTATTTTTCTTGTGACGTTCAGCAAGGAGCCCTGTGGTGCAGTGGGTTAAATACTGGGAACTAAAAATTAGTGGTTCAAACTCACCAGTTGCTTCTTGAGACAGAGGTGATGTATTCTGGTCTTGGAAATGTTTACAGCCTTGGAGACCCCACAGGACTGTACTGGGCTGTGGTGTAGTGTCTTCACAAGTAGGAATGTGCTCACATTCAGTGAAGTTTGCCTTGTTTGTTTTCCACAGTGATATCCTTCAGCAACAATCCGTTCTAGCTTTTTTTTATCTGAGGATTAATCTAGTTAAACTGAATTAAGAAATATGATGAGAAATGAAGAGACCCCTGTGTCAAAGTGTTTTTGAAAAGGTTTTAACATTATAAGAAGGATCAAATCCTAAACAAATTAATATCACATCACAGTGGACTACGTGATTAAAATAGGAATTTAAGAAAAGCACCTTGCAGAATGCGACATTCTGGCTGTTTGTTATTTTATTTTTTTAATATTTCAAGCATATAAGAAAACCTGATTATCCTGGGTTTGGTGAATTTCATGCAGTAAATGTTTATCAGGGTAACCTTAAGAGTTCTTTCCCTTAAAAAATTGTTAAGCATTAAAGTTTCTGGAATTTTGAACAGATGTGTGGGTTGCAAATGCAAAGGATAGAAAGTACTGAAAAAGAAAAGGCTACGTTGGCCTGGGATTTGATTATAAAGATTGGTGTTGCTGTTGTTCTTGTTGTGTGCCATCGAGTCAGAATTAATCCATAACTGACCCTCTGGTGGGTTTTCAGAGGCAGTTAATCTCTTGGAAGGATTGCCCATCCTTCTCCTGCAGAGCAGCTGGTGGCCTCGAACTGCATGCCTTTGGGATTACAGCACATCTTCTTGCCACTAGGCCATTTTTTGGCACTTGATAATGTGGAATGTCCATTGCTATCATTGGATGTCACACCAGGCAAGTCTTATTCCTCTTAGAAAGGTTAAGGAGCCCAGACTTTGCCATTCAAGACCAGTATTCCCGGGAGTGAGAGTGGTCTCAGCTTTGTTCCACCACCTCTTAGAGGAGGGTGCTTTGTCTAAAGGTTTCTATGGCACATCTGGGGCACTTCTGAGCAAGTTGGGCTGCTGTGGAGAACATCTCAGTTGAGTCCTGACCCCTGGCTTCAGTGTGGGGGTGAAGAGACAGATAGAAGTGGGATGGGGTGGGGAAGGACCTCTCAGCAGCACTCACCTTGAACAGATAGTCATAGTGAAGTCAGATCAGGCAGGCCTGCTTCTAGTGCCCCTGTGCTTGACCAGACCTCAGAGATAAGAAGGATTAGCAGTCATTAGTGCTGACCCACAGCAGGTGCTAGGAAATGTGCTGGGACTTGGTTCAAAGGTGCTCCCATGTCAAGCAAAGGGTTAAAGAAGAATCCTCCAGGACAAGACGCTCTTACATCCTAGCATGGCTGGTCCGTAACTTGCACTGATGGTGCCACCGCAGCCGACTTCAAGGGCACCACCATGTCCCTGTCCCAGCCCCCACCACGTGCACAAGCACACAGGCCTGGGTTACACACACTCTGAACACCTGAGAGAAATCCCGAGACAAACCAGGTACCTGTCATGAGGCTTAGAGGATGCCATTTTGAGACCTAGATAATAAGCCAAGTCTCTGATTTCAAAAGGTCATCTGCAAAAATGGAATGTTGGGAACTTGTTCTTTCTACCTTTAAAGCAGCTTACAGCCTTGTTTGGGTCATCCCTGTCAACCAATGTCAACATTGAATCTGAAAATTAACAGTTGTAATAATGCCTGGGATCTCTAGTGGTTCAGTCTGTAGGGAGTTCCTCTCTGGTGGTTCGAATCCACTAGCAGCTCCACCGAAGAAAGATGGGTGACTTCTTCTCATGTGACTTATAGCCTCTGAAAACCCACTGGAGGGTGAGCTATAGTTGGTCTGACTCAATAGCCATGAGATTTTGGTGTGTTTTGTTTAGTAAAAATAATGCCTGACTTTGCCACACAATCCTGAAGTCAAGCCATCCTACTTATAGGTAGCCAACACTTATCACCTAGCAGGGGCCAGTACTGGGTGTTTCTGGGATGCAGGATGTCTAACCCTGTTAGCACAGCTGACTTCTTGGTGGACCGAGACAGGTCGTGTGTCATGCCACACTGCCTTCTATCCCAACTCCAGCTCTACGCTGGAGGGTTGAGAGGTGACAATTTATCCTTAAAGTAGGCAAAGGCAGAGAATCAAAGTATGTGGATGTCAGTCTCTCTTGAAAAATAGTCAACGTTATCTGATCACTCTAGAATGTGTTTTATTGAGATCTCAAACTCAAGTGTCTGTCATGAGAGGTAGAAATCACATGAGAAGACACTGAATATCTTTCTTTGTGTAGCTGGTGATGGATTCAAACCACCCACCAGAGAACTACTACCTTTATATTAGCAGTGCCACGCCATACAGACTATGCCATCAGAACTTCCCAGGTGGTAGTTTAGAAAGTGACTAGGTAAGGGCCAGGAATGGCCACCAGACTATATTTCTACACATGGAATTGGTTCATTTTAGTGATGGGAGAGCGAGGGATGCTGACTGACAGAATTCTCACCTTCCATCCCAGAGACCAGAGTTTCATGCCTGGTTAATACACCTCATGTGTTGTTGTTGTCGTTGTTATGTGCCATTGAGTGTAGCCACCACTTATCACCTAGCAGGGCTTGTGTCTTATTTTGATGCTGAACAGGTTAAGCAAAGCAGACTAAGAGAGAACTGGCCGCCTGCTTCCCAAAATCAGTGCGTGGAGGGCTATTGATCATGATAGACCAGTTCCTTGTATACAAGGCCACAACGAGTCAGGCCTGACTCGGCTTGTCAGCAGCATAACAAAAACAACGGCTCACGTTAATAAAGCTTTGAGGTCACTTTCATACCTCATTAGCACTTCTACCACAAGTGTGCAATATTATTGCTTTTTCACAAAGAGGAAAATGAAGTCCCTTGAGTCTGTTTTTCTCTTGGTCACAGCTTCCTGCTGTAAATATCCACCACCTCCTATTATCACCTCTATCCCTTTGCCCAGATCTCCATAACGAAAGGGTATTTCACTAACTCTCAGTGTATCAGCCTACTAAAGGCATATAAGTGTCTGTTTGGACTTGGCAATGTCCTCCACTTTAGGCAGATCAACTTAATGCCATTTGATTGGTGTCTTGATAATCTTAGTTACAGCAACACTATTGCAGGCATGGAAGGTATTTCTCTGAATGAGTGCATGAATCTAATAACCTAGTAATGTGATCTAATCGTTCACACTACAAACCAGTTTATGCCCAGGAAGAATGCAGTTGAAGGACATTGCATCCACAATTCTTCTCTCTCATTGCCATTGAGTTAGGAGCAACTGAAAGCTGGCCCTCCAGCATTCAGAGGCTGAAGATCTCACGGATGGAGACCACCTTCCACTATGGAACTGCTGGTGGATACGAACCACAGAGGTGGTTACCTTTGGGTTAGCAGAGCAATGCCCTGAATAGCAGAGAGCTCATAATCCAGCCCCTCATTATTGAGGGAGACTGGCCCTGAGATAGACACAGGCCCACACAGTTTGGACAAGCATTGATGAACAGCCTGCCTCCAGCCTTGTGTACTTTCTCCCGGAGGTAATTCACCTGCAGTTCACCTGAGTGAAAGAAGAGGGAGAGATTGGCTTAATACCTGTACTCGTAGCGTAATTGGCAGCTTTGGGGAAAGGGTTAGATGCCGTAGGCTGATGGAACACCTAGGAGGCACCAGGTTTGTACAGAAGAGGTGAGGTGGGAGGAGCAGAAAATTTTATGACCTCCAGACAGCCATGGATCAAGTCCCCAGCCCACATTTTGGTACACTGACCTACAGGCAGGTTCAAAAAACTCCCTTGAAACTCAAAACTTTCATCTTAACAAAGAGAGTAATGGAAATGGGTCTGCAGTGTGCAGCACAGGGTTTGCCATGTGGTTAGTGCTGAGCAAAGACCGCCATTCTTTTCTTCTCCCTTTGGGGTTTGAAGATACTTCCAGGGCACAGAGGAAGAGGGAGGTGCAAGGAATGAAATTAAAACCAAAGGGAAGTGAGCTACTGCAGCTAAAATATGTTGTACGAAATCAGTTCCTCATCACTAGTGCTTTTATTTTGGTTGGATTTTCCTGGGGAATTTTAATTTCTGAGGATTCTCTAGAGATATTTATCCCTAAGTAGATCCTTATGGGGTTTTAGTTGAGTGAATGCCTAAGCAGGCAAATGTGAGTGGCATATTCTGGAAATGGATGAGTTGGAAAATCTGCATTAACCTGTTCAAAACTGAACTGATTTCGGTTTTTAGGAACTATTTTGTCTTGGGGGGGGGTGGTTTTTGTTGTTGTTGTTGTTGTTGTTTTCTGTAATGGGAGACATTTTACATGAAATGAGGAAAAAAGGTTTTAGGCAATATGGACTTGAATATAATAGTAGAACACAGGGAGGTTCTGGTTGTATTGAGGAGAATATTGTCTATCTTTCTCCCACAAAGCAAGCATAAATTTGAACTACCAGCCTTTAGATTGAAAGCACAGCTCCTTACCACCCCATCAGAGCTCCCTGTGGTGGTGGTGGTGGTGTTTGATGCCTTCCAGTTGAGCACAGCTAATCTGAATCTGGCCCTATCCTGTGCCATTCTCACATCTCTGATACGAGTGAGCCCAGTCACCATCTTATTCCTCCTTGATGGGGGCCCTTCTCTCTTTCACTAACTTTCCACACTTCCAAGCATAATATCCCTTTCCAAGGAATAGCCTCTCCTAGTAACATGTCTAGACTATGAGAGATGAAGCTTTGCCATTCTTGCCTCCAAGGAGAACTCTGGCTGCACCTTTTCCAAGATATCCTTGTTCATTGTTTTGGCACGCCATGGAATATTCAGTACTTTCCTCCAACACCACAACTCAAAGATATTAATTTTTTTCTCTCATTCTTATTCATTTTCTAGTTCTCAGTTGCTTAAAAACTAATTGAAAATACAATGGCCTGAATCAGACATACCTTATTCTTCAAACTGGCATCATGTCGTTAAATTGCAATTTACAGCCTCAGAAACCTGAGGGAGGGTCTCTGTGAGTGAGAAGTAGTTCTACAGAGGTGAAGTAGTGTAATACACATGTTTTGTGGGGTCTCAGGTGCCAGAGCTGGTTATATGAAGCCTGCATTTCTATTAACTACCACGAAAGGGCAGTATGCACTAAAAGTGGGATAGATTGTTCCCACTAAACCCCAAATCCACTGCTGTTCTGTGGATTCTAAGTCATAAACCACAGGGAAGGAAATGTATGTGGATACTGCATGGACCACAGGTAGTAAAAGTGTAAAACTATCGAATCAGGCCTCTAATTCAGAGTAGGAGGTAACCAGATGACAGAAACCTTTAAGAATGTGAAAATAATATATCCAAGAAACCACATAAACACAGAGAAAAAGGTTGCTTATAATTTGAAGAGATCCACAGAGGCCTTTCTATCAGCTTCCTGAATTAAGAAATTAATCCTAATTTAAGGTGTCACTCACATGTTGATCTACTTCATCACTTTTTTACCTTTTAGTCATATAATATCCTTTATTTTCTTCAGGCCTGTTTCACAATCACACTTGATTGTGCTCTCTTAGGATATCAGAGTGAAAAGCATGCTGAGAGGGGGAGAGCTGCTTTCTGCTTTCCCTTTTTACTTTACTGAAACTTCAATATTGAATGTTGTGTTGTTGTTGTGTACCATTGAGCCTGAACCAACACATAGATGAAACCTCCAGTGGGTTTTCAGAGGCAGTATAATCCCACAGGAGGAAATTGCCCACCTTTTTTCTATGGAAGAGCTGATGGATTCAAACTACATACCTTCGGGTTGGCATTGCAGCTCCTTAGCACTAAACCATCAGAGCTCTCTAAATAGAAGTATTGTGTACGTTGAGTTGGAACTGACCCATAGTTAACCTTCCAATGGGTTGTCAGAGCTAGTAAGACACATGGGAGGAGATTGCCCATCTTTCTCCCTTAAAACAGCTGATGGATTCAAACTTTATAACTTTTAGATGATCAGTACAATTCCTTAATATTGAATGGGAGTGAACAGAAAGTAGGAAGGGTGATTTTTCACGTTAAAGGAATCACATTGCTGTTGGGGTATGTTCATGGCAAGTTTTATCTTCTGAAGAAATCGAAACTTCAAACTATAATTTTGTGCATTCTCTTATATTAGATGCATTCAGCTGCTTTCCAGTAAAGCTTGCGCACATACTCATCGTTGGGTTGAGACTGTGCCTTGAATTAATATAGATCTCATCATGATATGAATGCAAAATCTCATTTCTATTAATGACACAGAATAATTTGCCATAAAAATTGACAAACACTGAAATGAAAGTGTCAGGCTGAATCTCATGGTTTAGATGCAAAATTGTCATCTCATTATTATGTTATATCCATTGAAAAAATGGAAAAAAAACGTACTATATAATCATCAAGACAGAAATATTAAGCTGGGGCTGCGTGCTCTTTGTACACTTGAGCAGATTACTATGAATGATCAATCACTAAGAGACTATTTTGGGAGCAAAATTTCACAGATAATCTGCTGAAATTCTGAACATCTACATAACATACTGTTCAATTGTAACCCTTCAAGAGCAATTTCCTAGTGTTTACTCCCATTAAGTTGGATCCCTGAAACAGTTCTGTGTTCTGCTGTGACCTCTTTCTGAGGAACACACCCCAAACCTTCCTTTGTTCTTGTCCCTGTCTGTCCTCCTCAATCCCCTACCACAGGCCACCAATATTCTGCTTTCTGTCACTATGGATTAGTTTTGCCATTTCAAGACTTTGATATAAAGGGTATCACATAATAGGCATACCTCTTGCATCTGGCATATAATGTTTAGCATAATACTGTTGATGCTCACTCACATTGCTGCTTGTACCAGGCATGCTTCCATGATGACTTTTGATTTATTTTCATCAAAAGCTATGTGGTGTGCATACTTCCTTGGAGGTGTTGATGCAAAATTGCAAAATTGTCCATAAGCTATGTGACGAGCGTTTTGATATCAGATGTATCTGTGTGTCCACAGGCCTTGATTTACTTGTAAAATGTTGCCAAATTGGAGGGAATGTATGCATCTTGTCTTTTTAGCTGCAGTATAAGGAGAACAATATATGAAAGTAAGAGTGAAGGCTCTTGGAATTTAAAGCACCTGGGTTCAAATTCGACCTTTATTGTGATTCTCAGAAAGTTCTTTCATTCCTTTGAATTTCGGTGCAGAGTCCTTGAATGGTGGTTACCACAGCTAACAATTGGTTGTTCAATTTCACCTGAACGTGCCTCATAAAAAAAGACTTGGCATCACATTATTATTTTCATTTGCATCCCTCTAATAGCCAGTGCCACATTCCTCCTTGTAAAGTCCAGCCTTCCAGATAATCTCTTCTGCATATAAATTGAAAAGGTTTGGAGACAGGAGGCATCCCTGACACACTCCTTTCTTGATTTTGAATCACACAATGTTTTTTTTGCTCTATTTTGAGGATTGCTTCCTGGTCCAAGCATAGGTTTCGCATGAACACAGTCAGGTGTGCTGGGATTCCCATTCTTTAACATTAGCCACAATTTGTTGTGATCCCCATATTCAAATGCCTTGTGTAGTCAATAAAATACAAGTAGACATTTCTCTGGTACTCTACTTTCAGGCAAGATCCATATGATATTTCCAGTCATGTGCTTAATGCTATGGTCTCCACTAAACCCAGCTTGTATTTCTGATAGTTCTGTGTTGATGTATTGTCCCAGGCATTTTTGTGGATAATCTTCAGTAGGATTTTGCTTGTTGGTGGTATTAGTGATATTGTTTGATAACTGTCAAATTCTATTAATTAACTCCTGCTCAGTCTTTATGATTTTTTTTTGCTAATTTCTTCAGAGCAGGTTGTACTTCCTCCTTTATCACCATTACCTCTTGATAATAAGTTATTTCATGAAATTTTCCGAGTCAGCCAATAATTATTTTGGTACAGTGGCACTGTGTACTCTCTCCCTCTTTTTCTGATACTTCCTGGATAGTTCAGTGTTCTGCCAACAACATCTTTAAGAATTCCAAGTCTAGACTTGACTTTGTTGTTCAGTTTCTTTACATTAAGAAATGCCAAGTTTGTCCCTTTTGATTTTCTGACTCCATCTCTTTGCACATTTTGTTATAATAGTTTGCTTTGTCCTCTCAATGTGCTCTTTGAAATCTTCTCTTCAGCTTCTAACTTTCTGATTTTTTTCTCTCTTTGTTTTGGCTTCCTGGTGCTCCAGTGAAATATTCAGAGTCTCTTCTGACATCGCTGGTGTTTTTTCTTCCTCCTTTGTCTTTGTAATGACTCTTTTGCATTTTTCATAGATCATATTCTTCATATACCCGCAGCACATCAGGTCTTCATTCATTAGTGTTGAAAGGCTCAAATTTGTTCTTGAGATGGCTTTACATTCAGATGGGATAGATGCAAGGTCAAATTTTGGAATGTGGCATTAGAATTGGAGGAAGACTCATAACCTGCATTATGCACATAACACAATCTTGCTTCCCAAAACTAAGGAGGATTTGAAGTATTTGCTGCAGAAAGTAAAGGACTACAGTCTTCAATATGGATTGAAGTTCAACATCAAGAAAACACTGGGTCAATTCATAGCAACATGATAAATAAAGAAGAAATTGAGATTGTTAACTATTTTTTCTTGCTTGGACTCAAAATCAATGTTCTTGGCACCAGCAGTAAGGAAATAAAAAGACAAATTGCATTAGGAAAGTTTGCTCTCAGGGACCTTACCAGAGTGTTGAAGAGCAATGCTGTCAGTCTAGAGAGTAAGGTGTGCCCAATCCAGGCCATAGCTTTCTAATTATTTGCTGTGCATCCAAGAGCTGAAAAATCAATACGGATGACAGAAAATGAACCTTTGAGTTGTGGTTCTGGAGAAGAATATTAAATATACGATGTAGTAGCAAACAAGTCTGTCCTAGAAAGGGTGAAACTAAGTTGCTTCTTGGAGTCAAGGAATTTGAGGCTGTGTCTCACATACTTTGGATATGTTGCCAGGAGGCACCAGTCCTTGGAAAGAACATCATGCTTGAAAGGGTGGAGGGTCAGGGTAGAAGAGGAAGACCCTGAATAGTAACTAGGGTAATGGGGATAGGTGTGTCAATGACAGTGAAGTTGACTCATAATAGGAAAGGGTTCAGTGTTATTGTGCATAGAATTGCTACTGAGTTGCAGTCAGCTTAATGGCACATAACAAAAACATTTCCAGTGATTGTAAACATATGTTCATGTGTCTGTTGGTAATTTGAATGCCTTCCTTTGAAAAGAATCTTTTCATGTCTTTTGCCCATTTTGTAGTTGGATTCTCAGTCTTCTTGTGGAGGGCCTGTCATTTTCTGCAAACTTTTGTTATGAGGCCATTATCTGAGATGTCTTTGCCAAATAGAAAATTTTCCCAGTCTGTAGATTTTCTTTTCATCCTATTGGAAAAAGTTTTTATTAACATAACACAGAAATTTGATTTTTAGAAGATCCCATTCTTCAATTTCATCCTCTCCTCTTTGTGCATTTCTGGCTATATTTACAAGCCTATTTATGCATAGGCTAGGGCTTCTAAGTTTGGTCCCATTTTGTCTCTTATGATCCTTAATGTTTTGGCCATTACCCCTAGGTCATCTTTGATCTGCCTTGAGTAGATTTTGTGTATGGTGTGAGATGTAGAGTCTGTTTCAGCTTTGTCCAAATGGATGTCCAGTTCCGGAATCTATTTTTTTGAAGAAATTGTCCTTTTATTTTAGTTTTTTAAATTTTCTACTAGTTTGTTTACAGAATTATAATATATTGTTTTTAAGAACAAATTCTTCCAATTTCCCTCATCCTGTCCCTATCAAATTGTACAACCCCATGATTAATTGCCCCAACTCCCTGCACATCCTCATCCCTCTGCTTTTACCCTCTCCCACCCCTCTTGGATCCTTATACTCATGTTACAATAATGGTTTTATACAATATTTATCCTTGTGAGACTGAGTTCGTTTACTCAGCATAATGCTCTCCCGTCCCTCCCAAGTTAAGTAATAATTAAGAAAATTATTGCTCCTGTGTGCTGCATAGTATTCCATTGTGTGAATGTACCATTTCTCAATCCATTCATTTGTAGTTGGACATTTTAGCTGTTTCTATGTTCTTGTAATAGTGAAATGCTGCTATGAACATTGGTATACAAATCTCAGTTTGTGCCTTAGCTCAAAGACATGGAAAGAATTTTCAGAGAGGAAGATATTTGAATGGTAAATATACACATGAAGAAATGCTCCAAATCACTGGCAATAGAAGAGATGCAAAACAAAACCACAATGAGGTACCATCTCACTTCAGTAGCAGTGGCAAGCTTTAACAGGGCAGCAAGTAATAAATGTTGGAGAGGATGTGGCGAGATACATTGTTGGTGGGATTGTAAAATGATACAACCATTCCGGAAGGCAGTTTGGCACTTCCTCAAAAAGTTGAATGTAGAAATTCTATAGGACCCAACTATTCCACTACTTGGAATATACCCTGAGAAAATGAGGTTGTCCTTTTAATAGAGAGAGATTAATAGGTTTTGATTGCCTCTCAAATATAAATTGGTCATAGTTAAATTATTTGACTTCTGGGTTCCTGATTCTATTCCACTGGTCTGTACATCTGTCATTGTACCAATACTTTTTATTTGATGACCCTCTATAAGGTGGATTGATTCAGTGACTGGGGCAATCAGGATGGTTGTGTCAGAGGCAGTGCAATTGGCATGGGATAGAGAAGGGTTTAGGGCTGTTGTACATAGGGTCGCTATGAGTTGAAAGTGACTTGACGGCACACAACAACAACAACAACAACTGCTATGTAGTAAGTTTTGACGTCAGGCCTCATACTTAATTTTTGCTTTTCAGAAGAGTTTTTTTTATTCAGGCTCTCTTTCCCTTCCAAATCAACCTCCAGTTGCCTTTTTTATTGCTGTGAAGAATCAGTATGGTATCTGTATTGAGATTGCATTGAACATGTAGATTGCTTTTGTTAGGATTGTCATTTTCAAAATGTTAAGACTTCTGATTCATGAGCAAAGAATATTAAGTAGATCTCATTGTTTCTTGTAGTATTTTGTAGTTTTCCTTATAAAAAGCATTTGTGTCTTTTTTTAGGTTTGTTCCTTGTGTAGTTTTTTTCTTGGTTTCATTTTCTGTTGCTTCTTTGTTGCTGTACAGAAATCCCACTGATTCTTGTATGTTGTTGTTATTATGTGCCATCAAGTCACCTTCGACCCATAGCGACCCTATGTACAACAGCCTAACCCCTGCTCTATCCCTTGCCATTCTTATTGTCTCTGACACTCCTATTCCCATTACCCCAGTGACTGAATCAATACAACTC
>NW_006399893.1:6160642-6176758 GCF_000299155.1 Elephantulus edwardii | reverse complement strand
TCTCAATCTTTTCACCATCTATCTTGATGCTGTCAATTGGCCCAGTGTTGAGAATCTTTTTTTCTTGATCTTGAACTTCAATCCATATTGAAGGCCTCAGTCCTTGACCTTCTGCAGCAAGAGCTTCAGGTCCTCCTCAGTTTCAGCAAGCAGGGTTGTGTTACCTGCATAACACAGATTGTTGATGATTCTACCTCCAATCGTGATGCCACACTCCTCTTATAGAGGCTAACCTCCCAGATAATCTGTTCTGCATATAGATAGAAAAGATATGGAGATAGGACACATCTTTGATGTACATCCTTCCCAAGTTTGAACCATGCAGTGCTGACTTGCTCTGTTCTGTTGACTGCCTCCTGGTCTAAGTACAGGTTTCACATAAGCACAATCAAGTGTTCTGGGATCCCTATTCTTCTCAGAGTCAACCACAGTTTGTTGTGATCCACACCATCCAATGCCTTTGCTTTGTCAATGAAACACAGATAAACATTCTTCTAGTACTCTCTGCTTTCAGCCAAGATCCATCTGATATTAGCTATAACATCCCTCGTGCCATAGCCTTTTCTAAATCCAGCCTGTACTGCAGGCAGTTCTGTTAATGTGCTGTTCTGGTCATTTTTTTATAATCTTCAGCAGAATCTTGCTTGCATATAATATCAATGATTCTATTTGACGATTTTCACACTCAGTCTTATCACCTTTCTTTGGAATGGGAACAAATATAGATCTCTTCCAGTCAGTTAGCCAGGTGGTTGTCCTCCAGATTTCTTGGCACAACTTGGAAGCACCACAAGAGAAGTGTCTGCTTGTTGAAATATGTCAATTGGTATGTCATCAATTCCCAGGGCCTTGTTTTTTGCCATTTTTTTCAGAGCAGCTTGAACTTCTTCCTTCATCACCGCAGGCTCTTTCTCATATGTTGTTTCATTAAATTCTTCTGTGTCCACCAATTCCTTTTGGTACAATGACTCTGTATACTCTTTCCATCTTCTTTTAGTCGTGGATCATTTCATATTCTACTCAAAGCATCTTCAAATATTGCAACTCGAGATATGAATTTGTTCTTCAGTTCCGTCAGGTTAAGAAATGCTGAGTGAGTCTGGCCCTATTGATATTCTGACTCCAGCTCCTTGCACATTTCATTGTAATGCTTCACTTTGCCCTTTGGAATGCCTTTTGGAATGCCCATTGTAATGCTTCACACTGCCCTTTGGAATCTTCTGTTCACCTCCTTAATATCATGATTTCTTCCCTTTGCTTTGGCTTCTCAGCACTCTAGTGCAGTATTTAGAGTTTCTTCTGACATCCACCTTGGTCTTTTTTTCCTCCTCTATCTTTGCAGTTATCTTTTGCACTCTTTCTGAATGATATTCTTGACATCCTCCCACAGCTCTTCTGGTCTTTGCTCATTAGTGTCCAAGGCCTCAAACCTGTTCCTGAGATGGTTTTGAAATCCATATAGAATAGAATCAAGGTCAAATTTTGGTTCCTGTGTACTTGATTTAATTTTCCTCAGCTTCAGCTTGTGCTTACATATGAGTAGTTGGTGGTCTGTTCCACAATCAGCACCTGACCTAATTTTCATAGCTGATACTGAGCTTCTACAGTGATTCTTTACAGATGTAATCAATCTAATTTCTATGCATATTATCAGTTGAAATCTATGTGCATAGCCTGCATTTATGTTTCTTATAAAATATATTTGCAATAAATAAGTCATTGATTGGGTAAAATTCTATCATTCTATCTCCAGCTTCATTTCTGTCACCAAGTCCATATTTTTCAATTGCTGATCCTTCTTTTCTGTTCCCAACTTGTGCATTCCAGTCACCCATTATTAATGTATCTTGATTGCATGTTAAATCAATCTCTGAATTCAAAAGTTAGTAGAAATCTTCTATTTCCTGCTCTTTGGCTCTGGTTCTTGGTGCATATATTTGAATGATGACGGTTTTCAATGGATTTCCTTGTATGCATATAGATATTATCCTGTCACTTGTTTCAAGACAGATCTAGAAATGACTTTCTTAACTATGAAAGCAACCCCATTTTCCTTCACCTTTTATTCTGTAGCACAGTAGATCATATGATCCTCTGACTCAAAATGTCCCATGCCAGTCCTTGTCATTTTGCCAATACCTACTATGTCAATATCTCTGTGTTCCATTTCCTTCTTAACAATATACAATTGTCCTACATTTCTGGTTCTTACATTCCATGTTCCAATCACTAATGTCTGCTTACAGCTGTTCCACTTCTATATGTTTCCATACTTGAGTGCTCCTGTCACTCTACTAGATTAGTCTATTAGGTCTAACAGTTTTTTTCTTAAGTCTTTGGAGTTTTCTGGATAATATTGTCTGCATATAAGTAGAAATAGCAAAGTATAACAGGACAGCAAACAATAAATTCTGGAAAGAATGTGGAGAGATTGGCACTCTATAATAATAATAACTCTATAATAAGGTGGGATCGTAAAATGGTACAAGTGCTATGGGAAGCAGTTTGATGTTTCCTTAAAAAGATGAACATAGAAATCCCACCCCTAGGAACATACCCCAAGAAAATAAAACTGAGATATGAACTGAGACATATACACCTATGGAAACAGCTCAAATGCCCATCAACATATGAATGGATTAAGAAACTGGTATAATCATACAAAGAAACACTATGAAGCACTAATGAACAATGATTTTGTAAAATAATATATAGCATGGGAGAGTTGAGAGAGTATTATGCTCAATGAAAGAACTTAGTCTCATGAGGACAAATACTGCAGAAGACCATTATTGCAAAAATAGAAGGAAAACTGAGTAAGTATAAATATACAGAAGAGAAATGAGAAAGGGAGAAGGGGGTGGAAAAAGAGAAGTGGGGAAATAGCCAGGATATCAGAGATTAGTGGTCAGACAGGGAGTGAAGAAATAGCTAAGATTCAGCGAGAGTTTGAATAAACATGGTATTAATAGACATAGATCAATAGTAATTATATGAAACACAATGTAAAGGGGAAAGTCTGTAAAACACAGTACACATGAAGTAAAAAAAAAAAAGAACACACAAAACCATAAAACAAAAATACCAAAAAATTTGACAATCTCCTTCCCAAAATATCAACCAATGAAAACCTTATGAAGCACAGTTTTACTCTGACACATAGAGGGTGTCCACAGGTGGGCACCGACTCTCTGAAACTGTTTTGTTCTTGCTGTTTTCATTATAACATGTTTTCTCCTTTGATAAAACTAATCTTGTCTTGGTGGTTGTCCTTGACATGTGGGTGTTATTCATAAAAGTGATGCTTCATATATTGGATTCACTCACCCCATTGAGTCAGAACCTACTCATAGCTGATGCACCATTAGGTTTCCTAGATCCTGCAGATCACACAGGAAGAGATGTCCCATCTTTCTCTCATGGAGCCACTGGTGGGCTCGAACTGCCAGTAAACTGCTGCCTTTGCATTAGTAGCACAACTCCTTCTGGATTGCTCCACCAGAGCTCCCTCATTGTGTTAAGCTACCATAATCAAGTATTTTCTTACTGCCTCTGAAAACTCACCAGAGGAACAGCTATGGGTTGATTCCTACAAAGAAAAAAACCCCCAAGAATTAAGTATTTAATTATATCATTTAACTGTTACTATTTTATATCATTTCTTAAATACTCTTTGCATCTTTAGCAATGCTAAGTGCATTTTTGATATTTCATAAGCTTTCTCTGACATCCTGAGAAGGATTCTCAAGCATTTTGATAATATCCCATTTTCATTCTTTAAAAATATACAGTTGAAAACCATATTTGCGTGGTATCGAATTAATTTTACCTATTTCCTACATCTTGTTGTTGTTTGTTGTTGTTGTTGAATACCATCAAGTTGGAACCAACACATACATGATCCTCCAGTGGGTTTTCAGAGGAACTTAATTGCACAGTAGGAGATTACCTATCCCTCTCCTGTGGAGCAGCTGGTGAATTCGAACTCTGTGCAATAGGGACTGCAGCACAACTTCTTACCACTAGGCCACCAGAGCTCCCTACATAGTCGTAAAACACAAATAATTTTTTTATTTTTATTAGATTGCACAAATAATTTCTTGGAAAAATAAAGTGGGCAAAGAATTAGAATCTTATGCAGCTGATAAAATATGCACAGTTAGCACAATGTTATTCTTGTGTATAAACTAGAAATTAAAGTGACTCTTAGAATTTTTTCACCCCAGTCAAATAATTTTATTTTCTTTTTGTCTCAGTTGGTAAAATGAGAAATTTACCAAGGTACCAGGTATCCTTTCTTTTTATAGTTTGGTTTGTGGTTAGGGGCAAAAAAATGGTAAGAATTTTCTTTCCTTGTTTTGTGTATAAGGTTGCTCATGGAATGTCAAGACTTGGCATGAAATAATATAAAGCAGAAAAATTAGACTCAGGACACATAGATTTGAATCCCAGTTCTGAAACTTTAAACTATTACAATATATTAATTGCTTGTTACTGAAAATAAGATTGTCATCAAGAAGAAAGAAGTATTGAAATATTTGAGAACTTGAAAGCTAGTAAGGTCACTAGAGTAGCTTAATGTAAGAACAATTTAAAAATTATTAAGCTTTTTTATATATATATCAGCAACAAACAGTTGGAAAATGTAATTGAAAAAATAGATTCCATTTCTAATATAAATAAGAAATGAATTACCTGGCAATAAACCTAATAAATGTACAAGATCTAAATGAATGAAACTGAAGAATTTTAATAATAAAAGAAGGAAAGAAATGAATAAGTAAGAATACATACTGTATTCATGAGATGAGAAAAGTCAATGTTATAAAAATGTTAATTCTCCCAAAACTAATCTAAAGTTGAATGCATTTGCAATCAATATCCAACAGAATTTTTTTTATATAACTTTTTAAGCTGATTATAAAAATGTACCTAGGGGAAGTCTGGTTGGAAAAAAATGTTTTCCAATGAATGTTTTAAAAATAAAGGAAAAAAATAAAAATAAAGGAAAAACACAGGAGTGAAAGATAGAGTAGAAAATGATCCTATGACACTTTCAAACTGTAATTCTATAAAACTGTAATAATTAGTCTGTAAGACTATAATAATTAAAACACTATGAGTTTAAACCAAGAAGAGATAGACAGACCCATGGAATTAAAATCTGAAAGCAAGCCTATTTTTCTATGGCAATCTATTGTGGGATAAAACAGCAGCAGAGAAAATCAACTATGCAGACATGCCTACAAGGGATTTGGCACAATCTACTTTGCAATAATAATTATTTGCTTGTATCTCACAAAACTAAATATACATTTAAATGGTTAATACTTTACTGTGCAAACTCCAGAAATACTGAGCAAAATATTAAAGATGAGTATTTTTATGTTTTAGAATCTTAGATGCTTTTTTGAACAAAGCATAAAACCAAAAAGTCAGAAAGGAAAGGAAATTTAACATCAAATCAAAATTTTTGATTGACTGAATGCTCCATAAAGTCTGAGAAAACCAGTTACCATGAAGTCAACTCTGATTCCTGGTGACCCAGTAAACCTAGGTAAAGAGAAGCAACAAAATGGAGAAAAGAAATATCTTCAACCTATAAAACAGTAAAGGATTAAAATCTCGAAACAGCTAAGAATTGGAGTAATAAATTTATTCTGAGTTAAGTAAGAATGGGAGGAGAAGACCAGGTAGAAAGGTCATTCACAGGACTAAAAAATACCAAAGTCTAATCAGTGTGAGAGAAAGCTCTACCTCACTGCTAATGGGTGAATTCAAGAGTGCTAAAATACCATTTTCACTGAACAAACTAGAATAAATCAAATGATAATAATATTAAGTGCTATCATAGATAGAGAGTGACAATTACCTAATGAACTATTCTTAGAGGAAGCTCTGGTGGTATAGTCTGCAGGGTGTTGCACTGCTAAACAGAAGGTAGTGTTCTTGGTGGTTCAAATCCAGCAGTTGCCTGATGGGAGGAAGATGGGCTGATGGGCTGCCTCATCCTAGGTCAAATTACAGACTCAGAAACCTAAAAGAGGGGCACTGTGAGTCAGAAACAATTGAGTGGCAGTGCTTTTGAAAGTTTTATGGCTGTTGAAGATACAAATCTCATTTCTTGAAAGTAGGATTATAAGTAAGTATACAACAATCACTGAGGACAGTTTAATATTAAAAACACCTAAACTTTGTTTTAGCAGTCCCACATATTGATGCATCTTATTTCACTTGCAGGAGAAAAGTACAAGGTTATCTGCTGTTGACAAGAGCAGATGAGTAGAAACCACTTAAATGTCCATTAAAAATATCATGTTACACCATTGCTATAAAACTGTTTAAATGAATCAAGTCAAGCTATATTTATGGGCCTATAAAGAGATTGAAGATATAGTAAGTGGAAAAAATAAGGTTGTGAAGTAATAGATTTAGCCAGAGAGCATTTATGTTAAACACACTTTCAAATGCAAAAGCAAAACCATTTGAATGTGTGTGTGTGTGTGTGTGTGTGTGTGTGTGTGTGTGTGTGTGAAATGTATGGAAAATATCCTGAGAAAATAACATTCTAAATTGACCATGGTGGCTGTCACTAAGAAGAGTAAGATAAGTGATGACAATGTGAAGTTTTTCTATTTTTTAAATTTAATTTTAATCTATTACGTAAAGTAAAAGCAAATCAAAATAATAATACCAATGCTAAGAAGTACTATTTAACTCATTTCCATCAGATTGGATAAAAGGGTACAAATCACATGGGATGAGATAGTCCTTTTTTCTTTCTCTGAAGCTCTGGTGGATTCAGACCATCAAAGAGGTGCAGCTGTTAGGTTTAAGGGCACAATTCCGGGTATGCTATGCCATCAAAGCTCTCTAAAGACTATCTATACATACCCTCCACTTACGAGCACACCTATGAAATTATAACGATACACCTATGAGAATATATATGTGATTCATACAAATTCTTTAAACTGAAAGTTCATATTGCAACTGTTGTAGTTTTTATTGTTATGTGCCATCGAGTCAACTGTGACTCATAGCAACCTTATAAACAATAGCTCTGAATTCTGCCCTGTCCTGAGCCAGTCTCATTGTCTCTGCCTCCATTACTCAAGTTACTGAGTGAATCTATCTCATCCACAGTCTTCCTTTCCTGCCCTGACCCTTCACCTTTCCAAGCATGATCTTCTTTCTCCAAGGACTGATCCCTCCTGGCCATGTACCCAAAATATGTGAGATGGAGCTTCAAAATCCTCACCTCCAGAGAGCAACCTGGTTTCACCCTCTCCAGGACAGACTTATTTTTTTTCCCTTGGCAGTCCAAGGTATGTTCAGTACTCTTCTCCATCACCACCAATTATAAGGCATCAATTCTTTTTCTGTCTTCCTTATTTATTGCCCAGTTCTCTAATGCATAGCATGTAATTGCGAAGACCATGGCCTGAATTAGGCACCCGTTAGTCTCCAGATTGACATAAGTGCTCTTCAGTACTCTGAAGAGGTCTCTGACAGTAGACTTCCCCAGTGCAATTTGTCTTTTGATTTTCTGACTGCTTATTAGTCAAGGCGTTTTACTGCGTGGATCATAACAAACTGTGGCTGACTCTGAGAAGAATGGGAATCCCAGAACATTTAATCATGCTAATGTGAAACCTATACTTGGACCAAGACACTGCATGGTTCAAAATTGGGAAGGATATACGCCAGGGATGTGTCCTATCTCCATACCTTTTCAACCCGTATGCAGGGCAGATTATCCAAGAGGCTGGGCTCTATGAGAAGTGTGGCATCAGGATTGGTGGAAGATCTATTAACAATCTGCATTATACAGATGGCACAACCCTGCTTGCTGAAACTGAGGAAGACCTCATGCACTTGCTGCAAAGGGTCAAGGACTGTATCCTTCAGTATGGACTGAGGCTCAATGTCAATAAGACAAAAATTCTCACCACTGGACCAATTGGCAGCATCAGAATGAATGGGGAAGAGATTGAAATTGTTCACAGCTTCAGTTTGCTCGGCTCCACGGTCAACACTCTTGGCACCAGCAGCCAGGAAATCAAAAGACATATTGCAATGGGAAAGTCTGCTCTTAGGGACCTCTCTAAAGTACTCAAGAGCAACGGTGTCTCTTTGGAGACGAAGATGAGCCTGATACAGGCCATGGTCTTTGCAATCACTTGTTATGCATCAGAGAGTTGGACATTGACTAGGGAAGACAGAAGGAGAATTGATGCCTTTGAGCTGTGGTGCTGGAGAAGAGTATTGAATGTACCATGGACTGCCAAGAAAACAAACAGATTCATCCTAGAGAGGGTTAAACCAGGCTACTCCTTGGAGGCAAATATTCCGGGGCTTCGTCTGACATACTTTGGACATGTTGCAAGGAGAGACAGGTCTTTGGAGAGGGACATCATGCTGGGTAGATTAGAGGGACAATGCAGGAGGGGAAGACCCTCTTTGAGGTGGATTGATTCAGTAACTGGGGTAATCAGGATGGGTGTGTCAGAGGCAGTGCAAATGGCACAGGATAGAGCAGGGTTTAGAGCTGTTGTACATAGGGTCACTATGAGTCGCAAAAGACTCAACGGCACATAACAACAACATTAATCTAGGATCCTGAGAGGTTGGGACACACCTAGTGTCTTGGGAGACTTAGTGTCAACTGCACAAGGCCTCTGGCTTCTTGAGCAGAGGAAGATATAGAAGGCTCTGGGCACTTGTGGCTTTCTCTGTGCCTCAAGTATGGGTCATCAGAGTGGACTTGTCAAAAGAACTAGAGGGGTCTCTGGGCCAGAGTTTGCCAGCATTTGGGTGTGCCAGATAATGCTAAAATCCTGAGAGGTCAGGACGTGCCTAGCGTCTTGGGAGACTTAGTGTCAGCTGCAGATGGCCTCTGGCTTCTTGGGCAGAGGGAGGTATGGAAAACTCATGAAGGGCCCTCAGGCCTGCGGCCCTAAGGCCTGTTTTTCATTGTTTTTGTTCAGTCTTCTAGGTCTTATAGCCGTGGTGTGTCCACTTGCTGTACAGAGGTAACTTGTGGTCTCTGTAAAGTTGAACACTGTGACACTGATATGTCAAATGTGATAATGGTTACCCATGGTGGACAGGGTTTGGTGGTGCTCCCCAGCTAAAATAAGTTTTGAATCAGGAGTGGCATCCAGTTCCATAAATAGCTTGCCTCAGGAAACCCTATGGACCTGGAGACGTGTCGAGGACTTTTGTTCATAGGGTTGCTATGAGTTGTCTACAATTCGAGGGCACTTAACAACAACATTAATCTAGTTCTTAAAATGTTACACTATTTTCATACAAACCATGAGGCTTGAGTTGGTGAAGAGGAGCAAGAGTAAATGCACATGTTCTACACATCCCATGGAAAAAATAAGAAGAAGAGAAAGATGAAAATGGCCTAAACATGTAACTTAGGAGACTGGAAGAGAGCAAATATAAGGAAGCAGCGTGTTGATGAGATACTTAGTTGCTGTCATGATTTCTCAAAATGTTAGAGGACTATTTTACAAGTACGGGTTAAAAAAAATACAGAATTTTGAAACTAAAAAGCAAAGTGTGAAACAAATAGCAATCCATTAAATCAGCAAAACTGTTTAAATATAAATATTATAATATAATGATATAAAATTATTTAGAAAGCTAAGGAAAAATAGAATAATACCAAATGCAACCAATTTATTTTAGATAGTGGCCAAATGGCAATTAGTTCAGAGATTATCAGAGATGATTTTAAAATAAAACCATAAATACGGTTAGAATATATATATTTAGATAGGTTCAGAAAGAGGAGAAAATAAAGGATGAATAAAAAGTTACATGAAACTGCAATCATAGAGAAAGTGTGGAGAAATTTTAGCAGATGAGGTGGAAGGTAAGCTAAATACCTTAGTGGAATTTGCGCAAAATACCTTAGAATAAAAAGGCATCAGATAATGAAGAAAGCAATTCCAATTCATTAATAGAAATTTAGCAGGCATAAAATTATATGCATCAAATGCCACAGACGCTAAAATACAAAACAAAAATTTAAATGCAAGGAGAGATCTTAAGTGCAAGAAAAACTGAATACAAAAAAAATTCAATAACAGAAAGAGACTTCAATACTCAAAAATGTTGATTCTCTAGGAATTAGACAGCTTTGATAGAAAAATAATAGGCAAGGACATAAAGAAATGAATAATACAATCAATAAACTTGATTTAATAGCTATATACAAACCCTACATCGCTTCAGTAAAGCATATCCATTATTTTCATATGTCTGTTGAACATTTAGAAAAATCAATTGTGCCTCAGCCACAGAGAAAAATCTTACAATATGTGCATTTTACAGACAAGTTCTCTTATAATAAACTAATAAAATTAGATATGAATAATGAAAAGTGACCAGAAAGTCTTAATACTGCTTGACGATTATTAAATATACTCCATACAATCCTTGAATCAAAAGCAATAGAAAATGTAACAGTATAAAATGTCTGTGACGTTACTTGACACATTACATATCATACCACATTCTTTGGGCTAGAGCACATGAAGGAAATTTGCATGAGACATAAAGCAACACAAAGTGACCATGTGGAGAGGTCCTCTCTAAGATTCAGCTTCTGTTTTGTCTATATACCATGTAAAATTTCTTCTATTAATATTCATGTTTTAAAATTAAGAAAAATACAAAATCAGTCAAATAAAAATGGAAATTAATATATAGAAAATTTATATATATTTCTGTTTTGGTTTGCTTGGCTCCACAGTCAACACTCTTGGCACCAGCAGCCAAGAAATTAAAAGATGTATTGCAATGGGAAAGTATGCAATTAGAGACTTCCCTAAAGTACTGAAGTACAACGATGTCAGTCTGGAGACTAAGATGCACCTGATACATGCCATGGTCCTTGCAATCACTTGCTGTGTCAGAGAGCTGGACAAGCACTAGGGATGATAGAAGGAGAATTGATGCCTTTCAGCTGTGGTGCTGGAGAAAAGTATTGAATATACCATGGACTGTTAAGAAAACGAAGAGGTTTGTCCTGGAGAGGGTGAAGCCAGGCTGCTCCTTGGAGGCAAGGATTCTGAAGCTTTGTCTGACATACTTGGAACATGTTGGAAGAAAGTACCAGTCCTTGGAGAGGGATGTCGTGCTTGGGAGAGTGGAGGGACAGAGCAGGAAAGTAAGACCCTTGATGAGATGGATTGATTCAGTGACTTGGGGAAGTGGAGGTAGGTGTGTTGGAGATGGTGAGATTGGCACAGGATAGGGCAGAGTTCAGGGCTGTTGTACATAGGGTTGCTTTGAGTCACAGATGACTCTACAGCACATAACAACAACAACAACATATGTATGCCTGTGTTTACATACATATTGTTGTGTACTGTGAATTTCTGCACAAATGATGGAGAAGAACTAACTGTTCCATGTGTAATCTTTATTGAAGCAACGCACAAAGTCTTTTTATCAGGCAGAGTAACTGGTAGATTCTAATTACCAACGTTTTCATTAGAGGATAACCACTTTGATATGTGCCAATTCCATATGTATGCATGTTTGTATATTTTTTAAAACACTCAAAATAGTTAAATGTCTCATTTGGCCAATAAAGAAAAATAGAAGAGAGAATTGTGTTTTGTAGCAATAAGGGGGGAGGAGGAAGCCACAAATATAAAAGAGAATGCATACTATAAGATGATACCATAATAATAAGACCTTGTTTGCTGAAACTGAGAAGGACATTGAAGCATCTGCTGCAGGAGGTCAAGTCCTATAGTATTCAACATGGATTGAAGCTCATAGTCTAGACAACAAAGACTCTCCACAGGGCCAATTGACAGCATCGTGATAGATGGAGAAGAGACTGAGATTGTTAACAATTTCTTGGGTCAGCAATTAACATTCTTGGAACCAGCAGCCAGGAAATAAAAAAAATTAATTGGATTAGTCAGGGGCCTCTCCAGAATGCTCAAGTACAAAGTCTAGTCTAGAGACTAAGGTGTCCCTGATCCAGGCCATGGTCTTTGCAATTACTTGCTATGCATCAGAGAGCTGGACAATGACTAAGGATGACAGAAGAAGATTTGATCTCTTTGAGTTTTGGTGCTGGAGAAGAGTACTGAACATACCATGGACTGCCAATAGAACAAATAGGTCTGTCTTGACGAAGGTAAGACCAAGTTTCTCTCTGGAGGCAAGAATTTTGAAGCCACATCTCATATATTTTAAGCATGTTTCCAAGAGAGACCAGTCATTGGAGAAGGACATCATGCTTGGAAAGGTGGAAAGAACACAGGAGAGGAAGACCCAGAATGAGACGGATTGACACAATGACTAAGATAATAGGGGCCTGTGTGTCACACACAGAGAGATTGGCTCAAGATAGGATTGTGTTCAGAGTTATTGTACAGAAGGTCACTATGAGTCACAAGTGACTCAACAGTACATAGGAATAGCAGAGAATTTGAAATACAATATTGCCTACGATGAGCAATCTCCTCCCATGTGATTAACTTCCTCTGAAAACCCACTGGAGGGTCAGGTATGGGTCCATTCCAACTCTTCAGTATACAACAACAGAAAAGATTATTAAAACTGATTGAAATTAAAAAGAAGAGTATCTATCTACCATTGGGGGAAAATCCCCAGGATAAGATGGTTTATACACTTTCATGAATGTAGTTATTAGTCAAATGATTATAAGGAGGGTGGGATGGAAAACCCCAGTATACATGAACGTAATGCAATGTAAATTAAAGATTGTATAAAGCACAATATACTTGAAAAAAATCTTAAAAAAAATAGAGGGCACATATAAAAGCTATAGTTAGAGCAAAGACAGTGGAAACATAAGGATAGCAAAATCTGTCTTCCATAAAGGCAAACTGTCCCCATCAATAACATTCACATTACCAAATAAATAGTTGTATGGTCAGACATAGCTTCCCCACACTCCTGCACCTACTTCTGCTAATCACTGGGTCTGATGTTTGCTGCAAATTGACTCACATACTTGATTTTACTCATAATTTTGGGATTTATTAGGGAAATAGATTGTGGGAAGTGAAGGAAGAAAAAAAAAAGTAACACAGTGAAAGTTGAGGTTCAGTCCATCAGCACAAATGCAAGCAGCTTCTGGTTCCCTCAGTCATCCAGCAAGCAAAACCTTAAACACTGGCTCAGTCTCCAGGACTTCATCAGGCTACACCTGGCTGCAGTCTCCGTACAGTTGAGTTAGCGCACCCTTTTTTATGTTGGCCTCACAACTGTTGATGACATTGAAGATGCTGTTGGGTGAGTCGTGTGTCTGTAGTTGAGGCAAATGGAAATTGTACCTCCAGAGCGGACTAAGGCAACAGATATAAAAGCAATTTTCAAAAGTTCTAATACCACAGTTGTCATTTGTAAAATATCGTTAAAATGCACTATAACCAAAGGGAGTTCTGGTGGAATAGTGGTATGGAATTGCATTGCCAGTGCAAAGAAACACAGATTGAATCCACCAGCAGCTCTACAGGAGAAAGATGGGCAGTATCTAGAGCAATTTACAGCTTTGGGAAAACCAACTGAAAGATCAGTAATGAGTTGGTTCCAACTTGATGTTACATAATAACAAATGTACAAATGACGTAATTTGGGAAAAGCCATAGTAGGTGCATATTATACTGTATTTAGAATAACATAGAATATATACTATCACCATATTACAGAATAACAATTACAGCAAATTAAGGTAGAAAAATCATGTGGTCAAGACAAATCCCTGAAATGTGCTGGGAAATACTCAGTATCCTATCCCAAATAAAACTTTAAATGAAGCCAATTCAATCCAGTGGGGAATATTCAGTTATTATTTCATATCTGTAGGTTCTGCATATATAGACTCAAGTAACCGTTGATAGACAATATTTGAACAATGACATAAAAGCACATAATCCTTTGGTCTGAGATGCTGGAACTAATGTTGAAGGAAAACTATATAACAGTAGTCACACACAATACACAAAGGGAAAAAAGAAAACCCACAGCAGATATTATGTTCAAAAAAAGTCAACCTGAAGCCAACTCATAGCTGACCCTCAGTGAGGTTTTGGAGGCTGCAGAGCACATGGGAGGAATATGGTGGATTTAACCCCCAGAAAGATGGGGTCTTTGGGTTAGCAGCACAACTCCCTATGGACTAGACCTCCAGAAAAGCCAAATATATAAACGTAGAGGTAAGGACAACCAACCCTGAAAACCAGCACTGATGCCTGCTGTCACTGTCATTCTCCTACTTTATATCAAACATTCAGAAGGAGTTCCAGTAACATTTGGTAAAGGGATTAGTCTACTAACCAAATTCACAGTGGTTCAAACCCACTAGCCTGGCTGTAGTGCAAAGAGGAAATTACCTTCTTCAGTACAGACTTAGAGCCTTGGAAACCCTACCAAGGAATTCTGTTTTGACCTGCAGTTATTGTTAGGTGCCATTAGGTTGACCATCTCTCATACTGACCCTTTAAACAACAGATTTGAAATGTTCTATCCTGCACCATCCTCACAATCTCTAATATGCTCAAGTTCATTGTCTCATCCATTTTGTTAGTCTATCTCATTGAGTCTTCCTCTCTCTTCTGACCCTCTGCCTTTCCTAGCATAATGTCTTCTTCCAAAGACTGGTGTACCCTGACAATATGGTCAAAGTATATGATATGAAATTTCACCCTCCTTACGTCCAAAAAGTAACCTGGTTATACTTCCTCCAAGACAGGTTTCCTGTTCTTTTGGCAGTCCATGGCATATTCGATACTCTTCCCCAAGACAATTAAAATTCTTTAACTCTACAACCAAAAGTATCCTTTGGTCTTCCTTGTTCTTTGTCTAACTTTTACATGCATAGGAAGCAATTGAAAATATTATTACTTGGGTCAGGAACACCTTTAAACAAACATCTTTGCTATTTAGTACTTAATAGAGGTCTTTGACAACATGTTAGCCCACTACATCAAGTCTTTTGATGTCTTCACTGCTGTTACCACTAGTGTTGATTGTGAGTACAAGATTTTGGGTTAAATCCTTGACAACTTTTCTACATATATCATGATACAGGGTCACTGGAAATTGGAATTAATTCAATAGCAATGAGTTCATTGTTGTTATTTAAAAAAAATAGATATTCAAGTGAAGTAATTCAGTCATAAAAGGATAATTATGGTATAAGACCATTTATAAAAAGCTAAAGAAAGGCTTTAGCCTTTCTCATTCTTGAATGGTTAAAAAGAGTGGGAAGGAGAAGGGGAGTAAAAATTACTAAATATATAATCTAGGTAAAATAAAAGGGTTTAATAAGACAATTAATTGCTTTAATCAATTCTAATATTATAAAACAAAATGTATATGAGTGAGTGAATGAAAAACCAATGTTATTTTTAATTTAAAAAAATTAAGTGAACTCTGAAGAAAAAGACATGAAAATGAAATGGCAAGTATAAATTTTAGAGGAGTATAACTAAAATTACCTTTTTGCTAATTGTGTAACTACATACTTTGATCAAATGATGTTGTTCTGTACCATCAGTCAGAACTGACCCATAGTTTATGCTCCAGTGGGCTTTCAGAGTCAGTTAATTGCACAGGAGAAGATTGCCCATCCTTCTCCTCCAGAGAGAAGCTGGTTGAATCAAACCACATACCTTCCGGATTACAGGTCAGTTTCTTGCCACCAGGCCATCACCAGGCCACCACACCAGTGCCCCTATACTTGGGGGGGGGCAAAAAATATATATAATTATAAACTAGTTATATTGTTGTTGTCGGTTTTTTTATTTTTTTCACATTCACTGTTCTTTATTTACTCATAAGTTCATTGGTAAATTGAAAACTTGGCTACCATATTCATCATGAATATTTGAGGTCAGAGAAAAATGGGAATGATAGTGGAGATTTTGAGAGTTGAAGCTGACTGTTCGTAAACACAGGGAATTCTTTCTGTAATCAATTTCCAGTAAAAAAGACAGATTACAATACCCAAAGCACTCTATTTGAGATCTGGGAAAATAGCTAGAATTCTCTCAAAAATTTCCTTCCATCTAAAGAAGGCACTGCGTTCTTTCTTTCTTTTTTTTTTTT
>NW_006399893.1:6129880-6157712 GCF_000299155.1 Elephantulus edwardii | reverse complement strand
AGTTCTCTGCTGATGTGCTGTTCCAGTCATTTTTGGATAATCTTCAGTAGAATCTTGCTTGCATGTGAAATCAATGATATTTTTCTATAGTTTCCACACTCTGTTAGGACACCGTTCTTTGGGATGGGAACAAATATTGATCTCTTCCAGTAAGTTGGACAAGTAGTTGTTCTCCAGATTTCTTGGCACAACTTGGTGAGCACATCCAGGGCAGCATCTCTTAGTTGAAATATGTCAATTGGTATACTTCTATTCTGATGACCTTATTTTTTGCTATTTCCTTCAAAGCAGCTTGAATTTCTTCCTTCATCACCATGGGCTCTTGCTCAAATGTTGTTTAAATTTTTCTGTGTTAATTCCTTTCAATACTGTGACTCAGTATATTATTTCCATCTTCTTTTAATACTTCCTGGATAATTTAATATCCTGCCTAAAGCATTCTTGATTATAGCAACTCGAGGTTTGAATTTGTTCTTCAGTTCCTTGAGCTTAAGCAATGCTGAATGAGTTTGGCCGTTTTGAGTTTCTGACTCCAGCTCCTTGCACATTTCATTGCAATATTTTACTTTGTCATCCTGTGCTGCCTTTTGAAATCTTCTATTCAGCTCTTTAGTATCTTGAATTTTTCCTTGTGCTTTGACTTCTCTGTGCTCCAGTGAAATATTCAGAGTTTCTTCTGACATCCATTTTGGTCTTTTCGTCCTCCTCTCTTTGTAATGACCATTTGCACTCTTCCTAGATGATACCCTTGATTCCTCTCACAACTCATTTTGTTGTATTGAAGGAAAATATAACAATAACTCCTCTGTTTTTATAATAGCCTCTAGAAATGGAAATGGTACATTTCATTCCTTTTAGAATATGAGCTAAAGTGGTAACACATTTAGGATTAAGTTTTAAAATATACTAAACCATATGATAAAATTCACAGAAAAATATTATAAGTGAAGTAAATTATTTTAACATTGTTTTAGGAAAGTTAAGTGCCTGAGAAGATTCAATAAATGAGGGCGGGGATGAGGGAGAAAATTGAGGGTAATATTTTTTTTTTCCTTTTAGCAGATATGACAGTGTATTATAAAGCTACTATGTTTAAAATAAATTTCATATCTCCATTTGAATAGACAGATGAAGGCAACAAGAGTGTGAAAAAGATCCCAGTATAGGTAAACAAATAGTAAATGAAAAGCATATATTTAAATTTAGTACAAGATGGATGATTAGAAATGTTATTTCTACGTCAGTCTCTATCTGATATAAATATATGCATAGATATGATTGTTATCTTGTGCCAAATAGAAAATAAATTCTATACTATTCTATATGGACTAAAGACTATTTTTTTAAATGTAAAAAAATAGATATTATAAAATAATATTGGAGAACATATCTATTAACTGGGAGGAAGAGAGTGTAACAAGAAGACTCTAGAAACTATAAATTAAAGATAAACACATTCTTCTCTATGATTTTTTGGTATAGTTAAAAAATATTGGTGAAGGCAATAACAATACATTCATAAAAATATGTTTGCAATGTAGAAGATAAATATCTAGAATAAACATCATAAAACTCACTAAGGATATGTATTGCAGCAGATTAAATCAGACTCTCTTTTTTTAATTTTTTTTTTATTTTTTTAAATCAGACTCTCTTTAATCAACAAAATTTGTTTCCTGTGTTCTGAAAGTTTAAAAAATTAGCTGAAATGCAACAATGAATAAATGGAAACCCAAAATATCTGTAAATGTTCATTAAAATTAATAAAATTTTTTTTAAAAATTAGCTGAAAGCAAACCAGAAGGGCTTAGTATTTTACTCTCTTGAATATCTTCAATGCCACCTGCATTAGTATCTTTCCTTGGTTTGTTGCTGCAAAGTTATCACAAATTGGCACTTTGTAGAAACAGAAATGTATACTCTCTTAATTTGGGAGGAAGATCCTCCAAATTCAGGTTGTCAGTAAAACTATGTTCTCAGCAAAGCTCTAGGGGAAGGTCATTTCTCATCTCTCTGGCTTCCAGTTGCCCTAGGTGCTCCTTTGCTTACAGTGCAGCATAACCCTGTTGTCACATGGCTGGCTGGCTTCCTTCGAAGTGTGTCTCTTTTATGGAATACTACTTAGATTCTATATGGACCCACCCCACCAACTCTAGTATCTCTTAGTAACTTAGAAGTCTTCTGACATCCTTTTTCCAAGCAAGAATATATAGTTAGATGGTTAGTAAGGAATAAACTAGGAACTAGGTCTTAACACAAATTTTGGGAGGACATAATTTAATCCATATTTTACAGTCTTTACTACCTATCCTATGTTGTTCTTGTCAAAGTCTGTGGTTCTAGATTTAAAATATGTATTTGACCACTCTTTTAAAAGTTAATTATTACTGTTGCATATGGTATAGTCAGAACCAACTCATAGTTGACCCTTCAGTCCATTTTCAGAGGCAATAAATAGCACAGGAGGAGATTGTCCATCCTTCTCCTGTGGAACAACTAATAGATTTGGACTGTGTGCCTTTGGGATTGCAGCAGTTTCTTACCATTAGGCCAATATAATTTTTTTCTCCTTTCAAATTTAAATTCTTGTGAAAGATGTACCCTCCTCTGAAGATCACAAACAATTCTGTGAACAGGTGGAATGATGGGGAGAGGGCCCTTTGGGTATGTTGTTATTATTATTGTAGTTGGTGCGTCACCCTGGATTCATGGTGGCCCCAAGCACACAGTCCTGTGGTGTCTTTGTGATTATTGCTATGATTATTGTTGTTGTGTTTATTGTGCCAGTCCATTTTACCAAAAATCATTTTTATTGTTGATGCATCTCAGCCACTCTTGATGTTCTGTGCTAATGAATGGTTTTCCTAGTGATGTGTCCAAAGTGGGAAAGCCAAACTTCCACCATCCTCACTTCTAAGGAGCATTTGGTTTTCTCTTTTTAGAAATGCTTTGTTTGTTCCTCTGATAGTGCACCTTAGATAGAACATCTTTTGCTAACATCACAATTCAAATTCATTGTTTTTCATTGTCTAGATTTCATGTGTCTATAAGGCGGTTGAGTAAACAATGGCTCACAGTCAGGTGAGCCTCAGTTCTCCAAATTGCAGCTTTGTTTTTTAACCCTATAAAGAGGTCTTTTACAGCAAATTTACCCCATGCATTGTGTCCTTGAATATGTTGTTGTTGTTGTTATGTGCCATCAAATTATCTGCAACTCATAGTAACTCTATGTACAGCAGTTCTGAAGCCTGCCCTCTTCTGAGCCAATCTCATTAATTCTGACACATCAACCCTATTGCGCTGGTCACTGTATCAGTCCTTCTCATCTGGAGTCTTCCTCTCCTGTGCTGTCCTTCCACCCTTCTGAGCATGATGTCCTTCTCCAAAGACCGATCTCTCATAACCACATGCCCAAAGTATGTGAGATGGAACTTCACAATAGCTAGCTAATCACAAGATTAAGTACTTGGGAGTAAATCTAACCAGAAGCACAAAGGATCTATTCAAAGAAAATTACAAAACATTACTATACGAAACAAAAAGAGACCTGGAGAGTTGAAAGAATACCCCTTGTTCATGGATATGATTATGACAAGCCCACAAAGAAAAATTTTAAAACAAAAGCAGGAAAGGGTGTTGCCTATGTTATTTCAAAACAAATTTTAAATCTATAACTTAGGTGCATAATATGGGTTTAAAAGTAGAAAAATAGGTCAAGGAAGACAAATAGTATTTTAGGAACAGTTTTTAAAAGGTGTTTTACTTGTGAAAAGAGGTGTTATTTTTAAATAAATAGAAGAAATTATGAATATAATAAAAGTTTTAATTATCAGAGTATACCTTTGATTCACAGCATAAGCAGAAATACACTTTAGATGCATTAAAGATAGACTAGATATAAAATAGAAGGATTTTATTATGGTAGATAAGTTATCCACATATAGGTTCCTTATGAATACAATCTAGTGCTCTGGGATTCTCATTCTTCTCAATGTCAGCCACAACTTGTCATGATCCACATGGTCAAATGCCCTTCCACAGTTAATAAAGCACAAATGGACATTCTTCTCGCATTCATTACTTTGAGCCAGGATCCATCTTACATCGGCAATGATATCTTTGTGCAATGGCCTCTTCTAAATCTGGCTTGAACTTCTGGCAATTCCCTATCTATGTACTGTTCCAGCCATTTTTTAATGATCTTCTACAGTATTTTGCTTGCATGTGACATCAGTGATACTGTTCAATAATTTTCACATTCAGTTGAATTATCCTTCTTGGGAATAGAAACAAATATGGACCTCTTCTAATCCATTGGCCAGACAGCCATCCTCCAAATTTCCTGGCATAGACTGGTGAGTGCATCTGTTAACTGAAACAAGAGAATGAACAGATATGTCTTGGAGACGATGCAGCTGAAGCGCTCTTTAGAAGTAAGAATGAAGAAATATTTTGGACATATTGTTAGCAGGTGCTATTCCGTGGAAAAAAGAACCTGATGTTGGGAAGGGTGGAGGGTCAGCAGAGGAGGGGAAGACACCCCCCCCATCAGGTGGATTGACACAGTGACTACTGCAGTGGGATCTTGTGTGTCAGGAGGTGTGAGGATGGCTCTGGACTGGGTTCAGCTCTTTTGTTCATAGGGTCATTATGAGTCATACTCAACTCAAAAGCACCTAACAACAACAACAATAATAAAGATTATTTGGGAATCAAAACACAAAGCTTATAAGCTATAAAGGAAATAAATGATAAATTTAAATGCAAAACAACAGTTCTATTACAGAGGACACCATGAGTAAAGTTGGAGCAAAACCAGAAAAGGAGGAGGGAAGGTCCCAATAATAATATCTAGCTGTTGTTGTGTGCTGTCAAGTTGGAACTGACTCATAATTAACTCTCCAGTGGCTTTTCAGAGGCAGATGATCACATGGGAGGAGATTGCCCATCTTTCTCTCAGGGTGGTTTAAAACACCTGCCTTTGAGATGGAAGCACAACTCCGTACCACTAGGATCCTGTTGTTGTTGTTCAGTACCACTGAGTCAAAACTGACCCATAGCTGGCCCTCTGGCAGGTTTTCAGGGGCAGTTAATTGCACAGGAGGAGATTATTCATTCTTCTCCTACAGATAAATTGGTGGATTTGAACCAAATGCCTTCGGGATTGCAGCACAGCTTCCTGTCACTAGGCCACCAGAGCCCCCTACTAGGACTCTAGCTCTCTGTAGGAAACTGTGGTGACCTAGTAATAAGGAGTTGTGCTAACAACTCAAAGACAGGTGGTTTAAATCTACCAGCTTCTCTGCAGGAAAAAGATGTGTAATCTCCTCTCATGTGATTTACAGTCACTGAAAGACTGGAGAAAGTCTGCCATGAGTCAGTTCTACTCAACAGAACATAGCAAGAACATAAATCAGTTAAGAAGAGCCATAGAAAACAGATCAAAACTATAGAGAAAGAAGTCCCAGAAAAAAAAATCCACATAATCAGAAGATAATCAAGTGCATTTAGTAATCTGGGAAGTGAAAAGAAGACAGCAGCCATGAGATAATATTTTTAATTGAAAACAATTTGAAAGATATTATCCTTTGTGTTTTCATAAACCAATCTCCTTTCTCCATCTGTCATGATGATGTTTATGGACCCCATGGTGAGAACCTGTTTTCCTGTTGTTGAGATGTAATCCATACCTAAGGCTGTAATTCTTCATCTGCAGCAAGTTCTCCTTGTTCTGCAAGCAAGGTTGTTTGATCTGCATAATGCAGATTGTTGGTGAGTCTTTCTCTGATCCTGATGCCTCCTGACACCCCTCTTCCATAGGGTCTGGCTTCACAAATTATTTGCTCTGCATACAGATTGAATGCTGTTGTTGTGAGCCACATTTGCCTCGGAACTGACTCAATGCTGATCCTCCAGCAAGTTTGCAGAGGCATTAAATTGCACAGGAGGGGATTGCCCATCTTGCTCCTGCTGAACAGCTGATAGATTTGAACCACATGCCTTTGAGACTGCAGTGCAACTTCTTACCATGAGGCCATCAAAAGAAAGACTGAATAGGTATGAAGAAAGGACACACCCCTTCTTGATTTTAAACAATGCAGTTTCCTTGCTTTGTTTGGACAATAGCTTCTTGACTTAGGTATAGATTTCTTATGAACACAATTAAGTGTTCTGGGATTCCTATTCTTCTCTATGTTAGCCATAATTTATTATCACTCACACAGTCAAATGCTTTTTAAAAAAATTATTATTTTGTCACGGATTTTATTTCACTTGTATCCTGTCAATGCTCGTAAATATAGCAGCAAGAAACCAACTTCTTTTTCATTTGCTAATTCTTTTTTTTTTACTTTTTATTTTATACTTATTTGCTTACAAAGTTTTTATACATTGGTTTTTCACACTGGATCTTTCCCCTTTCCTTTATTCACCCCCTCCCTCTACCCATCAAATTGTGTGACCCTGTGATTACCTCCCTGCCCATCCACACCCCTCTGCTCCTACCCACCTCCTCTTTGGATCCGTATATATGTTAACTAGTTATTTTTTTCCCTACAATAATGGACTTATACAGTGTTTGTCCTTATGTGACTGAGTTAGATCACTTAGCATAATTCTCCCTAGTCCTTCCCAAATTAGGTAGTGATTTACAAAAGCATTGCTCCTGGGTGCTGCAAGACTGTCCCCAAATTCACTGACTTTCTAGAACCTGCAGGATTCAGCTTAGAGTCAGACTCACAGCTAAGCTTTATTACAGTGAAAAGGATGGAAGCAAAGTCAAAGTAAGACGAAGACATGGGAGCTGAATCTGTGGGGAGCCAGGGATAAGCTTCCAGGGATCTTTTTAGGATTGAGTCTCACAGATTGTGAATCATTCTTCTAGCAACCAGTTGTAACCGCTCCTACAGGACATCATCTACAAAAGAAACGAATTAGAGGCTTGATAGTCAGGATTTGTATTGGGAGTAGTTCATGTTGGCAGTGATTCCCTAGCATGTACCAAAATGCCACACTTCCGAGAGGGGGCGCTGTGGGGCAGCGTAAACCAGCTGTGCTGTATGCACAGTGTAGTGTGGTCTCAGTGAGCCAATCTCATCAGTGTTCAGGATTTCTGAAGAAATTTCCATAGAAGAAATTTCAGACTTAGGATTCACAAGAATCCTAAAATCATTAGAATTTCAGAAAATGCAGATTCATTTAAAATCCGAATTCATTCAAATTTGATCTAGTTTCCAGATCATTGCCCAGAACCAGCCTTGTAAAGCAGCCCTTGAAAGGATAGGAGTCGGCAGACCTGCTGTGTTGTTCTCCCCCAGAGACTGGGTTACACAGTCTACACACGACCCATGAGGTGTTGAGCTGACTCAGACTCATGACGACACTGTTCCCCATGCAACACCATCCTCACAATTCCACCTCCACTCAATCCCATTGTTACAATCCATTGCCTGGAGGGTCTTCCAGGTTCTCTGATCTTCTACCCTCCCAAATATGAAGCCATTTTCCAGGGAGTGGCCCCTCCTGACATGAAGTCTCACCATCACTGCCTGTAAAAACTCCAGCTGCTTGGCTTCCAGCACATTTTTTTTTTGCAGTCTACAGCATATTTGATGGTGATCACCATCACCATACTTCAGTCATCAGTGCTGCTTCTGCCTTCTTCAGCCTTCTTCATTGCCCAGCTTCCATGTGCACACCATTGATGTTGTTCTTGCTGTGTGTCATCTACTTGGAATCGATTCACAGCTGACCCTCCAGTGGGTTTTCAGAGACATTTAATTGCGTGAAAGGAGATTCGCCCACCCTTCCTCCATCAGCTGGTGGATTTAAACTGTGTGCCTTTGAGATTGCAGCACAATTTCATGTCACCCACGAGGTCACCAGAGCTCCCCCTAAACCATTGCATAGCTTTAGTAGACAGTAAAGGGGTTATCAAATGGTTACAGCAGGCTTTAGGTCTTAAAGATAGAGAACCATCAGCTTAATAGTTTTCCACCTTGGAAAACTTTAGCCTCAGAGAACTGACCACAAGTATAAAAATGGCCCTTTTTTGTGATTGGTTTCTTAAATTCCAAATAAAAAATTTAAGATTATTTTAAAATTTAAAAACAGAATCCTTGACTGTTGGAAAGAGTTACCATACTTTGTTACCAAAACACAAGATTAGATGTTTGAATCCATTCAGAGTTGTTCAGAACAAAGTCCTGGTGGTCTACCTGGATTACGCTGCTCCAGGGTATGGTTCTGCTCCGGGTAGGGTCAGAGAGAGTTGAAATCATGAGTCAAAGGCAACTGATTTGGCTTTATGGGTTTTAAAAGAATCACACGTCTTTCTCCTACCAACAATCTGTTCATTAACAGTTGGTGGCAAAGAGAATATTTCTTCTTCAATATTTCCGAATAGACCTAAGGTGTCATATTTTCCCCTCTGCTTCTTTAATTAATTTGTAAATTTCTTGAGTTACCTGGGACATAGTAAGAGCTTCATAAACAGCAATTACAAGTGCTACTCTTAAAATTCACCTTCTACTCACCACTTCTGCTGTGAATTCTAACATATTTAATTGTTCTTTGAAACGTGAAAATGCCTCTTTTTGTTATGGGTTACAAGGACATCTTTGACTTGAGGAATACTATCATTCCAGAACCAGGACAAAACAGGATGCCAAATAATTCAAATAAGAGTGTAATTAGTTTTTATCAGGATAGCGTGCTGTGGAATAAAATTGTACCTTCATCTGCCCCGCTCAAAAACAGTACACATAAACAACAGGTATGCTGGTTAATTGTTTTGTTTTGTTTTTCATCATGGTGCATATTTTACACTTGATAACTCTCAATTGAAACACCAAAAGAAGTACATAAAATTAAATGATTTAAAGATTTAAAGGATTTATGCCTTTTATGATAGAATAAGCCACTGATAACTGAAAGTAATTCTAACTACAACCATTATTAAAAATGTTCCTAATGTGTAATTTTTATTTTGCTTTTTAAATTGGCACTTGAAATAAAGAACACAACTAGGAAGGAAAGGAATGAGGCATGTGAGCAAGCAATGAGAGGCAAGCAGCCCAGTGTGTGGCTCTTACAGACTCCTTAGCTCGTGCTCCCGTCACAAGAGCAGTTGGAAGCTCCTGGAAGTGTAACTTTGTGTGGGCCTGGCCCTCCTCTCCCCTCTGCTGTTTTTGAACTAACCTTTAACTTTTTGAGAACTAGAGGCTGACCACCTAGAAGGGGTTGAACTTTCATCTGCTGGGCTGCACACCCTCGCTGTGTGCATTTCAAGCAAGATGGACCTCACAAAAGTTATACTAAGTGATGTTTAACACTTAAGTGTGTTGTGGAAAATTCTGTGTTACCATCTGTTGTGGAACCATCATTTTACTGGCATAAATCAATACGGCTTGCCTCTCCCAGCTTGCAATAGGAAGCCCAGAGATGGTGGTTAAATGGATTTGTAAGCGCAAGTGAAACTTGAATCAGGTTGCCAAGCTATCCCACCCCTCTGTATGTAATTCTCCTAAAGTGCTCCTTCCCTCCCACGTGAATCACACACCCCCTGCTTCATGGTTTAATACCAATAGCCTTGGGGTCTTTTACGGAAAAGACCTGTCACAATTGAATGAATTTCTGTTGACTTTGCTGAGGAGGTGAAATACTGTATTTGGTGATAAAATCAGTTACTTAATATAACTGAAGAGGCCATTAATGCTGTAATCTTAGTCCTCTTCCTGTCCCCGGTTTCTGTCTTCCTCCTAAGGGTGAGCTCAACAACCCCGAGATGTGAGCTACAACATTAACAAGTTTGTCATAAATCTTGCCACCGCTCATTTTCTTGCATTGTATTTTTGTGCATGGTCATCCTGCAAGTTCATATTAAATCTGGCGGCTTACCTTGAACATGCTATGTTTCATTAGCTGCTCACCTTCCTAGAGACACAAGGGAGAGGGACCATTTGTCTGCGTCCTGTGTGCAAGTACAAGGACAGCTCTGATGTCATGAGTTAAAGTCTGCTTAACTGGGCTCAAAATAGAGAAAGTTGTCTTGAAGATATCACTCCCCTGGAGTGTATTTTGGTTTGGAAATCTCCACAGGAATAGGGAACTCTGGTGGCTTCTTGTTGTTATGTGCCATTGAGTTGCCTGCTACTCATAAAACCCCAAGTACAGTATCTCTGAACCCTGCCCTATCACGAGCCAGTCCCATTGTCTCCAACACACCTTCTCCCTTTGCCTCAGTTACTGTATCAATCCATCTCATCCAGGGTCTTCCTCTCCTGAGCTGTCCCTCAACCCTTCCAAGCATGATGTATTTTTCCAAGGACTGGTCGCTCCTGCCACAAGCCTGATGCCTTAGTGCTAAGGAATTGCACTGGCAACACACAGATCTATGGTTTGAATCCACCAGCTGCTCCTCTGCCTCTGAAAACTACCACTGGAGGGTTAGCTATGGGTCAGCTCTGACTCGACAGTACACAACAACAACAACCACAGTGATAAAATCCTTCCCTTTTATGGAGAAATCTGGGTTCACTTCCCAACCAGCATACCTCATGCCCAAGCACCACTTGATAAAATGCTGTGCTTCTGTAAAGAGCAATGAAATCAGACCATGACTGCCAGTCACAGGTCACAGGGCAATCCTGGAGGTGACACAGGGCTGTGCAGCATTTTGGTGCATTGTGGCATCATTACATCAACTTGATGGTAGGCAGCAACAGGAACTATGAGTTCATTTGGGTTGACAATGCAGCTCCTTAATCCACTAGGCTAGCCTCACTCCCTTATTTAAAGACTAGACGACCAAATTCACAGTTTTAAACTTCTCTACCTCCTGGATGTGGCTGCATGATATAGCTATGACAAAGAAACCTAAATAAAAGTGCACTGTTGAGCTTTACAGGAAAGCTTTTGTTTTCCCGGTAAAAAGAGACAGACCCATGTGTGATTCTTCATTCATGCTTACTCCTTGATATATACTGAATTGTGTTCCCCTAGAATATATTTTAAACCCTAACCTTTAGAGTTGTCCTAATGATTTGGGAATGGATTTTCTCTGTTATGGTAATGAGACAGTAGTAGTGGCCATTTAAAGTGTGTGTCTTGAGTCAATGTCTTTTGAGATGTGACAGGAGCTCCTTGGGCATAGAGAGGCAAGCAGAGATGTGGATGGTAGATGCCAGAGAGCCCAGGAGAAGAGGAGAGCACTTCTGTAGGACTTAGGCAGGGAGTAACTGCTTAGAGACAGCACACTCACTTAGACTACTGTTCGCCCAGAATACAAGTAATTCTGTGGGTAGTTTGTCACACACTTCATTGCTACAGGCCACAAATCTCTGGTAGTTTCAAATCCACCAACAGATATGCAGAAGAAAGATGGGCAATCTCCTTCAGTGCAATCTGCAACCTTAGAAACCCGATGAAGCCTAACTGTGAGTTGGAACCAACTCAGTGGCACCGAGTTTTAGAAGTTTTGTTTAGTTTTTTGGAGGAAGAAAATATTTTATGAGAAAATAAATGTTTATATAAAAACCACCCACTCATGGTATTTCTGATACAGAATCACTTATTATGATACTCCTTTTCCCACCTGGAAAGTGGAGACAATGGCAGGATGTGCAGCAGCCCTCTTGGCACATTGCCACAGATGGCAGAGCAGAGCAGGAGAAGAAAGTCAACTCCCTAGATCACACCATTGAACCATCACCACACCAGCACTGGGATGTTTGTCTCTCAGTGGTTCCCTCTGTGAGAAACTACAAGCCTTTATAAATTTAAGGTGCACACTATTAAGGTATTTGATTACTTACCAAAACATTGCAGGTCTAAATCCTCCAAGAGGTGCCTCGGGAAAACAAATGTGGTGAGAATCTTCCACAGTATCAACTGTTGGCAATCCTGGAGCTCAATTCTGCTCTAACACATGCGGGCATGCCAAGGATTCAGAATTCAGCCAACACCCAGTTTGTTACAAGTTTAAGACAGTGTAAGTCAGACTTTCTTTTCTTGCCGGTGAAAGAAATCATGTTCTTACTGAGTTTTTTTTTTTTTTACTTTAAAGGAAAACAACTCATTCAATCTTACAATCACTGCAATAAAATAAAATGTGGTTCAGAAGTTTCTACTACGTGACCCTTGTTTTGTGGTTACAACTTTGAACCAGTAACTTGAAATTTACACCAAAGGAACAAACTGGCACATATGTGACAGCAAAATAAGAGTTTCATTAAAAACAATTGTGGGGTCAAACTTAAGCCTCTGGCCACTACCTCCTAGAGGGTGGCATAGGCTTTAATACCTGGTAGGTACAACATAGCAGTGTTCTAACAACCTGTGCTTCCCTCTTTCATGGACTTCCAAGTGAACAAACAATTAAGTCTTGGTTAAAGTACAGCCAAAGTGTTCCTTAGAGGCAAAGATGATACAGCTTCACCTCCTGTACTTTGGGCATGCTGCTAAGAGGTGCTGTTCCTGGGAGAGGGACATCATGTTTGGAAAGGCAGAGGGTTGACAAAAGAGAGGAAGACCTTAAACCAGTGGGTTGACATGGTGACTGCCCCAGTGGGATCTAGTGTGTCAGGAATTGTGAGGATGGCACAGGACAGGACAGGGTTCAGATCTGTTGTTCATAGCATCTCTATAGTTCATACTGAACTCGACATCACCTGACTACCACAGCAACCTGAAGTGAGCTAGCAGCAAGCAGGGTTGTAAAAGCTTGTTCTCCAACAGCCCTGCTTTATACCGTACTATCCATTTGGGTCGTTAGGCTAGTATTTCCTATTGTGCCACTTTATCAGTCAGTATATGCTGAAGATTATCCAAAAACGACTGGAACAGCACATCAACAGAGAACTACCAGAAGTCCAGGCTGGTTTCAGAAGGGGTCGTGGTACTAGAGATATTGTAGCTGATGTTAGATGGATCTTGGCTGAAAGCAGGGAATACCAGAGGAATGTCTATCTGTGTTTCATTGACTATGCAAAGGCACTTGACTGTGTAGATCATAACAAACTGTGGCTGACTCTTAGAAGAATGGGAATCCCAGAACACTTGATCGTTCTAATGCAAAACTTATACTTGGACCAGGAGGCAGTCATCAGAACAGAGCAAGGGAACACTGCATGGTTCAAAATTGGGAAGGGCGTACGACAGGGATGCATCCTATCTCCATACCTTTTCAACCTATATGCAGAACAGATTATCCGGGAGGCTGGGCTCTATGAGGAGAAATGTGGGGTCAAGATTGGTGGACCATTTATCAACAATCTGCGTTATGCAGATGACACAACCCTGCTTGTTGAAACTGAGGAGGACCTGAAGCGCCTGCTGCAGAGTGTCAAGGACTGCAACCTACAATATGGATTGAGGCTCAATGTCAAGAAGACAAAGATTCTCACCACTGGATCAATTGGCAGCATCAGGATGGATGGTGAAGAGATTGAGATTGTACACAGCTTTAGTTTGCTTGGCTCCATAGTCAACAGTCTTGGCACCAGCAGCCAGGAAATTAAAAGGCGCATTGCCATGGGAAAGTCTGCTGTTAGGGACCTCTCCAAAGTACTGAAGAGCAGTGGTGTCTCTCTGGAGACTAAGGTGTGTCTTGATACAGGCCATGGTCTTCGCAAACACCTGTTATGCATCAGAGAGCTAGACAATGATCAAGGAGGATAGAAGGAGAATTGATACCTTTGAGCTGTGGTGCTGGAGAAGAATATTGAGTATACCATGGACTGCTAGGAAAACAAACAGATTTGTCCTGGAGAGGGTTAAACCAGGTGGCTCCTTGGAGGCAAGGATTCTGAGGCTCCGTCTAACTTACTTTGGACATGTTGTGAGGAGAGACCGGTCCTTGGAGAGGGACATCATGCTTGGGAGGATGGAGGGACGGCGCAGGAGAGGAAGGCCCTCTATGAGGTGGATTGATTCAGTGACTGGGATAATTGGGATGGGAGTGTCAGAGACAGTGCGATTGGCACAGGACAGAGCGGCATTTAGGGCTGTTGTACATAGGATCGCTATGAGTTGCAGGCGACTTGATGGCACATAACAACAACAACAACATATGCAAAGTTGTGATACAGTAGAAACCAGTTAGTGTTGTATCACTTCCGACTCAGGGTGATCTCATTTGTTTCAGAAGAAAACTGTGCTCATTGGGGTTTTCAGTGACTGGTTTCTTGTTGTTTTTGTTTTGTTTTTGGTTTTAAGTAGATCATCAGGCCTCTCTTGAAAGTGATCTTTGAATGGATGGAAACTTGAGCTTTTCAGAAAGTAGCCCAGAGTGTTACAAATGTGTGCTTCGTACAGATTCTTATACAATAAGCAAAGTCTCAGAATTTCAGTGATGCCTGACCCTGGACTTCTCGCTGTGAGAAAAACAAAACTGTTGGTTAAGCCAAGGGGCTCTGGTGGCCTAGGGGCAAGGAGCTGCTCTGCCAACCCAAAGGCAGACAATTCAAATCCACTAGCTGCTCTGAAGGAGAAAGATGGATGCTGTCTCCTCTGGTGCAGCCCCTGAAAACCTGCTGGAGGGGCCCCTACAAGTCAGTCTGGCTCAATGGCACATAACAATACTAGTCAAGACTCAGAAGTCAAGTCTCGTACCCTTACACTTAGATGTAACTCGGTGAATATTCTTGATTATTCCTGAGTTTAAAAACACAACTTTCCATTATAAAAGTAGATGATTCACATTCTGAGAATACTTTCTCATTGTTTCATTGCTACCAATCTCTTACTGTTTTAGCAAGTTCTCTTTGAGGGCTGACTTCATGTAATCCTCCATGTGACAGCTCTATCCATCTGGAAAAAGAAGCAACAAACGTGGTGGGGGGACCTCTTTTATAATGCTTTCTGACTTCTTTCAAAACTGGAGAAGTTTATAACATAAATCTTTTCATCAGAACATGAAGCTTTAACTGTGATAGAAAATAGTCTTCAAGTCATATTAGGGTACCTGGAACATTCACAGACTAAAATACCCAAGTAATAAAATGAAGAAAAGGACACGAATATGCATGCAGTGCTTCTGAAAACTTTATAAAATCCTTGAAACTAGCTATGAGAATAACTCTCCACCCTGAGAATTTTACAGAATGCAGCACAAGTCTTTCTAAATGCAAAGCACTTTAGAACAGACACTGTAACTTGCTGAACATTAACCTTGACAAATTCAGGTTCTGTCATGTGAATGAATGAATGCCTCCACTCTTGAGAATTCAGGACCTTGAACATCCAAATTGAAGTAGGGTAGCAGAAAATTATCTCTATCTCTTTTCCTCTCTTTCCACCTTCCGTTCCATCCTCATCCTCTACATTTTTAACACATTAAGTGAATGACTTCAACCGAAAATCTAATGAGAAAGTCTCTTCAAGAGCCCGTCGATTCCCCGCTTGTCACCACCTGAACTCCCAGCGAGGCAGCACTTTGCTTTATGACCATGTATTGATCTCTGATATCTTTCTGGAGCCTTGTCTCTGCTTTTGCTCCTATAGGCAAAGGGTGAGAGCTAGATAATAGTATTAATTTTCCAGACATCTGCACATGTTTTAATGGCCTTTTGAAGTTTGAAAATGGCTTCTTTGTCAGCCCACCACAGGGCTAAAATGCCATTAAGGTCCAGATTGCAACAATGCATAACAGTCATAGCTGGGGAGCTCCGTTTGGTCTGGGGGGGAAAAGCTAATTTATTTTAGCGGAGATTCAAATTAATATAAGTTCCTGGGCCAGCCAAGGCCAATGCTGAATGTGAATGGTGGGCCTGAGAAAGTGGAATCCTCCAGTCCCTCTACCACATCTGACATGTCAGAACTACAATAGAAAGTCTCTACTTGGAATGAAACAGAAGAGAGAGTTGAGGAGGAGTTAGGTCATTGGGATTCTTAACTGGTTTTTGATGAGTAACCCCCATAGACTGTGGGACCCCTATAGACCACAAGACCCCTATAGCTCATGCAACTCCTATAGACCATGGAACCCTATAGACCACAGGACCCTTTACAGACCATGACAAACTTTGGCCCATTTCTCTGAATAATATTTGTAAAGATCTCAAATAAGCAGCATCAGATTACAAAAGAAACCAGTTTTAAAGTGCTAACCTCCCTCTAAACAAAAACCTCTGAATCTACTGCCATCAATATGATTCCACCTCACACAGTCCCGCCTTCAGGTTTGCAAGGTTTTCAGCATTCCGGAAGAACCTGCCGATATTCCTCCCACGTAACAGCTGCTGGATTCAAAGCAATGGCACCCCATTTAGCAGCCTCATGTACTGCGTGCTCTGCCAGCAGGGGTCCTGAGTCTGCTGACTGAAAGGGCAGTTAGCAGTGTGTTGAATATTTGTGTATCTGATGTAAGGATATATGTGCTTCATTCCTAAACTATAAACTAATAAATTGTCTAACTTGATTTCATGTAGTGATGGGCACATGTACTGTGCTGTTTCCAACAACAGTAATGTTCTAGGAGAACCCCTGGGCGTTGCAGATGGTGAGCACATGCAGCTGTGAATTGAGAGGCTGGAGGTTCCTTTCTATCCCAAGTGCCTCAGAGAATAGCCCGGGAGCAGATTTTGGAAAAATGAGCCTCTCAAAGCCCCACGAATCACAGTTCTCTGAAACACACAGAGTTCACCTTGAAGTGATACGACTCACCAGGAAGTGGTAGCACTGGTTATGTCAATAAAGGTGCCTGATTGCTTTGGTTCAAAAGTCACATTTATGCCGACATTTATTACCGAAGGAAATGATAATGTTCAGTTAAACTTAAGTGAAACGGAAGATGGAGTTGGAGAACCAGTTGTGTAGTTGCTGATGTGTTGTACTGCTGACCCAAAGTTGACAGTTAAGATCCACTGAGAGTTCCACAGCAGAAAGATAGGCCACCTCCTCCCCTCAGATCCACAGCCTCAGAACCTGACAGAGGGACACTGTGAGTCAGAATTCAATGGTACGAGGTTGGCTTAAAGATGTGGTATTTCCTCCTCTAGTTTCACACACACGCTAAATTCTATCTATGGCCCCAGGAATTTTTACTTTAAGAATGTGTGAAAAACTGTATTATTTATTTACCAGAAGTTGCAGATCTATCTCAAAATAAGGTGATGATTTGTATTATTCCTCCTATGGAGAAATTAAAAGTACTATTTAGAACATTGTGAAAAAGGCATGCGGGCAGTGTCTGACCTGTAATTTTAAGAGCACAGGAAGGGAATTACTATCGGCAGCCCACGCTGACTCCACAAGGTCAGATGTGCCTCCGCTCTTCATACTTTTGCCAATTCTGACACAGACTGTCTCCTGAAGCACTGGCTCCCTCTCTGCTGGGCTCAGGAATTGGTTGCAGTAGCCCTGCCCAGTTCACAAGACCATTGCCACAGGGAAGTTACAGGAACACTCAGGATTCACTTCTCCATCCGACAACTTTCCTTCCACTCTGCCTGATGCTGGCCTCGCTCTGGCCAGTCACCCTCTCGATGCCACAGCCCTTGGCCTTCGCTCTACTTGGGCAAACATTGAAAAGGCTTTTTAGCTTTGCTGAGCAGGTACTCAGAAACACGGTACCCCGGCCAGCCCTGGCCTCTGGAAGCGTTCATCTCTAGCTATGTGGGTGCAGATCTAAATCCCTCAGCAAGTGTCCAGTGGCGACCCACCCCACCAGCAGCAAGCCTCCAGCTAGAGTCACTCTGGTGTCTGGCTCCAGGGGTAGGGAAGCCCACCTTTCTGTCTTGGGTTGGCCTCTTGCTGCTGCCCTTTTTCTGCCACAGCTTCTAACTATCTTTTAATCGCCAGCGTCACACCTCTGTCTCCTGGATCAAGGGTACTCTTGATGTGGGGATCCCAGGTCCAAAAAATGCTCTGCTCCTGGCTCTTCCTTCTTGATAATAGTGAGCCAACCTCCTCTTTCCTGACTTTGCGTTTGGTTCATGTTAAGCTTATCAGGATGCTCAAACTGACTAATTACACCGTATTTACATGTGTACATATTTACAATATTAGCAAGTGGTTCCCTTGGTAGCTGCCCAGCACCCCACATTTGCATATCGCTACTTAGTAATTATACCTGGTGGTACAGTCCATGCATAGTCGCACCTCTACCCAAAGGCAGCCCCTCTGGTGGTGCAAATCCATCAGCAGCTCCATGGGAGAAAGACGGACAGTCCCCTGTTTTACAATTTATTGCCTCAGAAGCGCAGCAGAAGGTCAACTATGAGCCACCTCCAACTCCACAGCAATGGGAATTTGTTTTTGCTTCGGTTTTTTGAACAAGTCATTTAGGGAGTTCTGGAGGCATAGTCTGTTGGGAATTGTACTGCTTACCCAAAGGTCAAGCCTCTGGGGGGGGGGTTCAAATAAACAGTGGCCTCAAGTAAGAAAGGTAAGCATTCTCCTCCCATCTGATTTACAGCCTTGAGAACCCCAGTGGAGGGTTAGTTTTGAAACAGTTTCAATAGGATGGCAGTGAGTTTTTTAGTTTACTTCATCATTTGGTGGGACTTCCAAAGGCAACGTCATTTATGAGCTGCAAAGATAACCGGATTAATATGGTTCATATTAAAGAACACTGGTGGCACAGCAGGGAAGTGCTCAGATGTTAACCAAAGAGACAGCCATTCAAACACATCCAGTGGATGCACAGGGGAAAGACTGATGGTCTGCTCGTGTGAAGACTGCAGCCGACAGAGCCCAGGGGGTGGTTCTCTTCTGTCCTCGAGGGTCCCTAGGAACTGGGACAGGCTCCATGGCACCCCGCAACGCGGTCCATATTTGATGTCACTCCTGACCATTTGCTGACGGATCAGGCTCCTTGAGCTGTTTGTTAATAGTAGGGTGGGTCTTTGGGGAAACCACACTGATTGCTTCTTGGACATTTTACCTTTAGTGGCCCGTTGTGTGCTGAACAGTCTTAGAAGGCTTGTTTCTCTGTTTTATGGGTCCCTGAGAGAGCCATTGACATTAGCACCTGTTGTACCTAGCAGCCAAGGCCATTGCTTAGGTAGTCCTTGTTTTTAAACTTGACTTCTGAAGGTCTGAGCAGAAAAGGGAGGTTTCTGCACATGGTCCTTCGAAGTCAGCATTGCTTCTCCAAGGCAGCAGATCTTTAAGAAAAAGAAGGTTAAATTAACTTCTATATAGACATAATTACCAGGGAGTTTCTTAAGATTTGACAAAAAGAAGATCTAAAATCAGGGCAATGTTCTTTTTATTTCTCGTAACATGCTTGAAGATCTGGTTTTGCCTGGCCCCTTACACAGTGAGAAAGCAGCATGTGAAAGCCACAGCCCATTGGATAGAATGACTGTGGCAGCAGTGAGAAAGAATCTAATAAAGGAATTGATCTGCAGATTCCAATTCAGTGAGAGCCAACATCGATCAGCATAAACGTCAATAATGAGAGCGTATTGAGAAGTGCCTAATTCCTTCAGATGTTCACCCCACCCCCGTCTAGTGACAGAATTAAAAAGTAAATGTGGAAAATCATTTCAAAAGTTCACAGTCAGTTTTTTAAACAGCAGCAGACTGGGTGCTATTCAGTGCCACATGACGGATTAGAACTTGATCCAGGGATAAAATAGATGGAAGAGATGGTAAAGAATTTTCATACTGTTGGAGGTGCCAGTGGTAACAATATAATGACATTTACTATTCTAGTTAATGTGCTTTGCTGCTAACCAGCAGTTTGAGTATTTGAGTCCCTGCAGGTCTGTGTGCACCAGAAGGAAGGCCTGGTGATGCACAGCCATTAAAAACCCTGTTGGGCACAGTTCCAATTGGACACAAGCAGAATCACTGAGCATCAGAATCATTACAGATGGTTTACTGTCACTGTTACTACCACTAGTAATTAAAGCTAATGACTATAGTTAAACATTCCGGTTTAAGGAATGGGCAGCAGAAACCATGTTCTTTGACTTTTGTGTCTTTGGGAGACAGAGACCATGTCTAGAAACTGGCGGGGAACGACTTCTGGAAATAGAATTCTGAAGTCATCATTTGCCACGTTCTTCTGCACTGATTGTCTGTTCAGAGTTTTTGCTTAGAAGTGATTTTAAACTCCGAGGCATGTTAGAGACAATGGTAGCAATGGATCAAGTGAAACCTACTCATAGCGGATCCTCCATTGAGTTATTGAGACTGTAAATCACACAGGAAGTTGTCAGTCTTCCTCCTTTGGAGCAGCTGGTGGATTTAAACTCCCAGAGAGATATGACCTTTGAGTTAGCAGCATGACTGCCCATAGACTATGCCACCAGAATGCCCTTAAGGCAAGTTTCAGCAAGTGAATTTCTACCTCAGAGAAAACCAGGCAGTATTCAAGCACATGGAGTTGATGAAGAAGGTATAAATGCCCAGTGAAGAATTTAGGATAGGAATCCAAGGCCCAGGTTCCCCCATGTCATCATGACCATCAGGCTGAGGGAGGCCTGGCACAGCCCCCCTTGCTTCCTGTCTGGACAGGACCCTTTCAAAGCCTGGTGACCCTCCTGTGGGGATAGCAGAGAGAACACAGCTACACAGAGTGAATTTACAGCAGTCCTGATGCTCCAATTGTAAAGCTGCTGTTCATCTTCCTGGAAATGTTTACCTTCCTCTGCTCTTGGTATATTTGTTCCACATCGGTTGGGACGGAGTTTAGAAGTTCACGCAGCAAATTGTCATCAGTGTTGCCAAGAGTGATTCCTCAGGAGACATGATTCCACAATTTAGGATCACCTGGTTGGAAAGGCAATGGCTCTGTTCTGTATTAGGAAGAAATTTCAAGGGCTTGGGGTTTGTATGCAATAAAAGATATTTCACAACTAGTGTGACATTCTCTCTCACTAGTTAAGGCTAACCTGACAAGCAAACTAAACTATTCTCTTATGTTAAAATTCCAAAGCCCACCCCATAAACTCAGCAAAGGGGACATCACTGGAGCCTTCTTTGTTGATGGAGGTATCTCTGAGCCCAAAGATTGCCAGGTCTGCTAATCAGCACACGTACATTCCCTGTGGGTTGCACAGAAAGGCTTGACTTAAGGATCTGTATTCACCACCTTGAAATTCTTCAGATATTACAAGGCCTACGTGACTTCTGTCACTGGTGCTAAAGGTAGCTTGAAGGTAGTAACTGATGGAGTTGTCAAACATTTACTATGTCCTTCTCATTGCCGTCAAGTCAAAACTGACTCAGCATTGACCCCAGAGCTAGTCTGCAAGGCTGTAAACTGCACAGAAATTTCTTTTTTCCCCCTCAGAGCCACTGAACGGTCCAAACCACCAGAAAAGTACCACTTCTGGTTTAGGTGTGCAATTCCCCATGTAACTGGATCCTCAGTATCCAGTATGGATTCACTGGGTATCTTGACCTTTAATTTTCCTGTCAAACCTCCCTGAGCTACTATTACTTACATGATACCCAAAGGGAACAAGAGCTTCAGGGGATGAAGTAACTGGCCCACAGTCACACAAGGCCAGGAACAGCGACTGGCAGCGTGACACAGGCGTCATGTGTCCTCCTGCCTCCCTGGGTATGGATGTAGCAAGTACAGAGGGAGGCACATTTGTGAGACTGAACTAGCATTTATTCTAAAAGCTTTAAGACTGGTTTTGTGGTGTCATCCCTTTTTGTTTTAAATATGTCAGATAGTGGAGCTCCGGTGGCCTAGTGGTAAGATGCTGCACTACAATCCCAAAGGCAGATTTTTCAACTCCACCAGTTGCCCCACAAGGAAAAGATAGGCAGTCTCCTCCTGCAATTTACTTCCTCTGAAAACCCTCTGGAGGGTCAGCTAGCTGTGAGTTAGCTCCGACTCCACAGCACACAACAACATCAGTAGTGAGAGTTTGGATTTGTCATTTTGTGATGAGCATGGCTGTGAATGTGGTCTTGGACTGGCTTTCTGAAGAGGAATACCCCATTTCACATGACCAAAGCAGTGCACACTCCAGTTAGAAGATCTCTTTTTTCATTCATTTTTGATCAATTGAAAAGTATTTATGGGAAGATATATATCCTACATCCGATAGCTGAGCCAAAAAAGTAGAGATTTATATGTAATAAATGTTTTGGATCCCCTGGAATTACTAACATGGGACATTGGATGAAAAAAATATTTGTGGTCTTCAGCCAACAGGCTCCAAGAAAAAAAAATAAATTGTCTTGAAAGCTCGCCAATTGCTAACAAGTGTTCAAAGCAAACCCTTACTCCTGCAGCAGTAATTGCCTCTTGGGAACATAAGTTTCCCCACAGCTGCTCAAACGCGTCTAAGAGCGGTGTCTTTTCTCTGTATTCATTTCTTTGTAATAGCTATTTATCTGTCTATGGCCAATTCCTGAGAAAAGTAACTCTTCTTGTCTCCTCGGAGGTTAGAATCCCTGCATATGATAGAAAATGAAAGGGAAGCTGAAAGAAGGATTACTCCGCATCTTTGAAGAAAGTTTCCATCAAAGCAGTTTAGGAAAATTAAGTAACTCTTTAGGGATTTGAGAAGATGAAATAATTTGAGGATTATGATGGCTGGCGACTGTCTCAGAAGAAAATATAGAGATTAGGTTATTTGTATTTACGCATCAACTATTCGCTTAATACCTCACAGTTTCCACCTGGGGAGACTGGAAGTTTCTCTTCCTACATTCTTTCTCGGTGCCTCTGGTTCACAAATTCACAGTATTTACCCAACTCGAGGCAAGCTTGATTAGAAAACTTGGGTGCCTGGAAAGTCTGAAACTCAAAGAGTAGAGACATTGCTTTATGTTCTGTGGAGATTTGCCTTTTGACTGGGTTTTTTGATGCAGTTGTAACACCATAATCTATTTTACAGTATTTGTAATATCATCGCCATACCATTTTCTCTTGAGTCTAAGTCAGCTCTCTGGAAGATTCCTGAGAAAGTGATGAGCAGTTTGGAGTGACTAACATTTCTGACACCATTTCTTCCTCAGCTTCTGCTTCCAGCAGCTTCCCCTAATATGCCTGGGAGGGGGGCAGAACCCACAAAATTGAAATTTAAATAGAGAATATTTTTAGAAAACTAATAGAAAAATAAAAATAAATCCACTTGACTTGATGAATCCTGCATAATAGCTAGAAACTGCCATTTGCCAGGAAATAATTTAGCTTAGTGAAATGTGTTTTACAGTTAATCCTTTAATATCTGTTTTACATATTACCCTTCCCACTGTTAATATTGAGCTATATTGTAAGCTAGTCATTTTATGCCCTATATTACAGATTGCTATTAGGAAACTACATAAATAACAATTTCCAACCGATTGTTTATAACACCATGAGGCATTTCTTACCATGGGGTAAAACAAAGAGTGGATTTTAAAAAGACATCATTAGGAGATAAATCTATCAGGAAACTTGGTTATAGTTCTGCAGCCACAAAGCCTGAGAAGCAACCTAAAGTCCTAATTCTGAAGCCGAGCTAACATACAACTTCTCTTTAACTGTCACAGAATTGAAGATTGCAAGCTTTCATTGCGCATTCAGTTCAGGAATTGCATTTATGTAATAGGTCTTTGTGAATACTCCAGAATGGATGGGGCACCAGCAACTCGTCTTAGAACCAAGACACGGGCTGTGAGATGCAAATGAGCACACATCACAGAAGTCATTTTCATCAGTGCACCGAGCTGTCTGTCCCTTGTCCTGCTCCACAGCCACGTGTCCTCTGAGCTGTCCCTTGCCCTGCTCCACAACCACGTGTCATCAGAGGGAATCTCACAGCCCATGAGGATCCCAGTGCCTATGAAATCTCCCAAATTCTGAACTTCATGTCTTCTAATGATTTCTTTAATACTGGAAAGAAGCCTTCGTCTTATAAATAATTCTGCATGATTTTGTGGTGATTGTTCTTGTCCAATACACAGATGAGGCATTTTCCCTTCTTGGAGATTGTCTTCTGGTGTTCAGCAATACTGATCTTATTATAATGCCTCCTCATAACATTTGCAAGAACAGAGCAGGCCTCAGGGATGTCGCCTTCCCTACCACCCAGAAACACGTAGAACTCTCTAAACTCGCAGGAGTGGCTGTATCTACAGTATTGGCAGCTCTTTGCACAGTCCTGGTGAAGGTCCCACTAGGAAGGACATATAAAAAGGCCATAAAAGCTGTGCATATGTCCACCGCATCTACATTTTCTGCCAAAAATTCACCTGCAGTCTCTTCTTCCAGAGCTGACCATGGTTTGCATAGGTTCCTGTAACAAGCTCCAAGCCAAGGCCAGCATTAGCAGAAAATGTGAGGGGACAAAGGATTAGGGAAGTGTCTTGAGAGCAGAAAATGGGAAATGGAGGCACAGGATCATAAGTATCCTTCTGAAAGGTCCAGTGGGAGTGAGATTAGCACAGCTCCTTACCACCCCAGAGCAGAAGCAGATAAAGTTCAGCAATACATATTCAAGAAGCCTCTGCTTTCCTCAATCATCCAACAAGGTCTGCCTTGTTATAAGTCAACTGCTTCTTAGTTACCCAGCTAGCACTGCAAAATCTTTAACTGTGGCCTTTATCTCAGGGCTCCTCTGGTTACATCATGCCACAGTCTCTCCACAGCAATGTCACAGTCTCTTCACCACCATCACCAGCATTTTACCACCAGGATCTTGCTCTCACCAAGGTCTTGCTCCAATCTCTCTCAAGTCTTGCTCTCCACAAGGCTTGCTACTCTCTCTCTCTCTCTCTCTCTCTCATCCTAGGCTCATAGTGTTAATAATTTGCAAGACCATGTGTCTGCAGTTAAGGTAGCTTGAGACCAGAGGGATTTGACATAATGATGAGGGGAGGGGAGCCAATTTTTTAGGCTAACACTGCAGGGAGGAACCATAAATTCTAAGAGTAGAATCTTATCCCAACACTGCTACTTACTAACCTCTTTACTTTCAGCATGGCTTGATGTAAGATACTTATTCTTGCTAGGATCTCTCTTACCATTTCCCTCCTGAAATTCACCTCTGTGGCCTTGTTGAACTTTTTGCATTACAGTGTCACATTCTCCCTCCTCATCATGCCTTTCCTGACTTCTTCACCTGAGTAATCATTTTTCATTCATGACGTCTTCACTGAGTATGGCTTCCCGTGGCACCCACTGACGGTGCTAGGTAGCTGTCCTTCTCACCCCCTGGGGCTGCAAGCACATTCATTTCAGGGCCTGTGTTTGATCCTCATTGTTCCCTAGAAAATGAAGTACAATTAAGGGAGTGTCTCTGACATCTGTGATCAGGTACAAATTCAGGGACTTGAACAATTACTTAACTATTCTTGTGCCTTAGCTTTTCTTCTGAAAAGTAGAGGTGATCATAGTTTGTACTTCATTAGGTGATTGTGTTGTTTGTTATTGTGTATCACTGAGTTGAGCCTGCTCATTCCTGACTTGCCAGCAGGGTTTTAGAGGTTGTAACTCTCATAGGAAGAAATGGCCCATCTTTCTCCTACATAGCAGCTGGTGGATTCAAGACACATGCCTTTGGGTTGGCCATACAACTCCTTACTACTAGGCCACTAGCACTCACAAAAGTGTTCATAAGAATTATGAAAAAATGTATGTCCACTTAGCCCTGCTCCCAATACACAGTGAACACACCATATATTTTTTACTGTTTTTACTTAGTTTTCTTTCTTTTTCAATTAAGTTTAAATTTAGGTGTAATAAAATAAAAAGAATGTACAACATCTAAGAAGGAAAGAAGCAGTGGTCTAAAAATAAAGAAACACATTTCTTTTTGTCAGAACCAATTAATAGCTGACCCTCTAGTAAGTTTTCAGAGACCACACATTAAAAGGGAGGAGATTGCCAATCTTTGTCTGACAGAGCTGCTGGTAGATTTGAACCACTGAAGAAACATGACCTTTGGGTTCATCAGCTCAACTCACAGCAAACTAGGCCACTAGAGTTCCCTAATCTCAAAGATACCAAGGATAATGATAACAGCAGTGATAATAATAATAATAATAAAGAAATAAGAATAAGGAGATTATTTTTTTTATTATTTTTTGTGTGAGTGTACCGTCAGATCAGATCTGACTGGTACAGGAGGAGACTGCCCCTCCTTCCCCAGCAGAGCATCTGGTGGATTCGAACCTTGTGCCTCTGGGATTGTAGTTGCAGCTCCTTGCCCCTAGACCACCAGAGCTCCCCTAGGAAATTATTTTTTAAGTAAATAGATTACATTTGAACCTAAGATTAGAAAATATATTGTACTGTCAAAACCAAAATTATATTATATTAAGCCAATAATAAAAATTGATTGGCTTATTTAAAATAAGATTTACAAACCTTGATAATATTGAAGTAGGTAATCAAGAATGTTCGCAAAGAGAAGAGAACTTCCAAAGATTTTTATACCCTCTTTTAGGAACATTACTATGGGAGAACACTGTTTCTATAATATCATTTTTCCCTAAAACAGAGCTTCTACTCTGACCTTGAAGTTTCTGTTGAGATAGACTACATGTAAAAATTTTTCCAAAGAATACAATGCCTGAAGGCAAATAGTCTTTTTCAAGCTATTTAATACACTATTGTTTGGCTTAAAGGTGATTTCAGCAAAGTATTCCCCTTGAGGCCCTTGGTTCAAAAGATCATTTTAGGGCTATGGCTTTGGTGGATTGCCTCAAATTAAAACTCTGCTTCTCAATTCTTGGAGGGACAATTTCCCACAAATCTCTTTGGAGCTTATTTTCCTGTCTAACTTTATTGTTGTTTCAATAATCTTTTATAGCCCCTCATCATTATGTGGATTCACTTGTAGAGTTAAGATTGAACTCTGAATCACATTGCCTGGTGATCATGTATTATGTCTGCACCTTCAGCAAGATTTCACACTTTCTACCTCAGTTTCTTTACCTATAAAACAGGAGTAAAATAGTAGTCCCAACTGTGAGTTGTGATGAATGTCTGAAAGGATAATATCTGTGAAACACACTGTGTTCAGTGCCCCTGTGCTCAAGTTGGCCCTGTGAACAGATCAAGATCTTACTTTATCCTCACCAGCCTCATGATCTCCAACCTGCTGGAACACATTGTACAGTCACTGGATGAATCCTTCTTGTTGAAGGTCATCCTTGCTTTCTCTAACCTTTCACAGCATGATGTCCTTTTCCAAGGACCGACCCTTCCTGACAGCATGCCCAAAGTGTGTGCAAAGAGGTTCCACTGTCATTGCCTGTAAGAGCACCCTGTGTATACTTCCTCTATGACAGATTTGTCTCTTCTTTTGGGAGTCCTTGAAATACAGAATATATTTCACATACTCAGGTCTAAAAGCATGTAAGTCAGTAAGTGCTCACAGCTATTATTGTTACTCTTATGACCACTCTCATTTCTTCTTCTCTGACTTCAAGAAAGACCTCAATCAAATCACTGCCATCAAGTTGGAACCAGGCAGAGCTGAGTGTCCAGCAGGTTTTCTGAAGTTTTCATAAGTCTAGTGAGAGTCACATGTCCATCTTCCTTCCATGGAGGCATGATGGATTTGGACCCCTGGAGAGGTGCCACCTCTCAGTGAGACTTCTCCTCACAGGGCAGATTTAGCACTTACTTGCCCTCTGCGGAAGGCAGCAGTATGGAGTTTGTAGTTAGAATAAAGATGGATCTGCGTATGAAAAATGGTTCTGACTGTGTGGCTCTGGGTGTGTTCCTTAGGTTTTATATCTGGCTGTTCAGCTGTAATAATCAATATCACAGCCCCTTCCTCATGTGAATTCATGAGGTAGGATTAGGAAAGGCACCTCACCCAGTGTCGTCTGCTCCACAGAGCAGAGCCAGTTCATTCCTTCTTGCTAAATGGCACTTTGAGGGAGAAAACAGGTGGACAGTCTCCTCTTTTTTTTTTTTTTT
>NW_006399893.1:6098738-6129535 GCF_000299155.1 Elephantulus edwardii | reverse complement strand
CCCCCACCCCAATGCCAGCCTCATTCTACAACAATGGCACCATATAGCATTTGTCCCTTTGTGACTGAGATACCTCACTCAGCATAATGTCCTCCAGGTTCACCCATTTTGAATAATATTGCATGAGTTCCTTGTTTTTCAATGCAGCATAGTCTCCTCTTGTACCACTTACTGCCTCTGAAAACCTGCTGGAGTTGGATCCAACTTGACAGCAATAGATGGGAGAATGAGTGGAATGAATGGTACATGGGCTCAGTGGTGCCTAACCATGCCATTTCCAGTAGGGCTGTTACATACAGAGCATCAAGGTTTGGGGCTTAGGGGATTTCTTTTATTGTTCAATTTTGATCTTTCCTGTCCTCTTCTAATCCCTTTAATTAAATGAAATTGAGGGGAAAATAATCGGTTTCCCTAAATTGTCACACATTTAAAAAAAAAACAAAAAGGCCAGGAGATATTTCCAAACCACAGTTTGATTAAAAATGTAAAACACTGTGTAGATAATTTTACAAAACAGCAGGGGCAATTGGGAAGCACTTATTAAAGTACCTGTTAAAGTAATTAATGTTAAAAATGGAAATTTTAAGCATGTCTGTATTTCTTAGATGCCAGAATAAGCTTCACAGGTTCTGTACTGACTCCCTTTCTCCTGAAAATCAGAATCATAGAAGACAGAAGTTGTTTCAAAGTGTCAGGAGGACAAGCTAGTAAGCAGTGCGCCTCAGAACTGAAAGTCTTTACCTGCCTGCAGCTCTCTCGGACCTAGTATAGAAAACCTTCATCCGCATTCTGTTTCTCAGCATCTTTTAGGTTTCTGGTTTGTATTAAATATATCTCGCTTCCTTTTATGCTTTGTTCAAAGACAACAGACCCATAGATTTGGGGTTTGAGGCATAAGAATAAAGTCTCTGTTCTAGAGAAAGGTTACTGCACAAAGTGTTACTGTGTGCCCTTCCTGGGTGGTGTAATAATTAACTGCAACTGATAACTGAAGGGTTGGAGGTTTAAGTCCATCTACAGGCTGTTGTTGTTGTTATGTGCCGTCGAGTCGTTGCGACTCATAGCGACCCTATGTACAACAGCCCTAAACCCTGCTCTATCCTGTACCAATTGCATTGCCTCTGACACACCTACCCCGATCACCCCAGTCACTGAATCAATCCACCTCATAGAGGGTCTTCCCCTCCTACGCTGTCCCTCCACCCTCCCAAGCATGATGTCCCTCTCCAAGGACCTGTCTCTCCTTATAACATGTCCAAAGTATGTCAGACGAAGCCCCAGAATGCTTGCCTCCAAGGAGTAGCCTGGTTTAACCCTCTCCAGGATGAATCTGTTTGTTTATTTGGTAGTCCAGGGTACATTCAGTATTCTTCTCCAGCACCACAGCTCAAAGGCATCAATTCTCCTTCTATCTTCCTAGTCATTGTCCAACTCTCTGATGCATAACAAGTGATTGCAAAGACCATGGCCTGTATCAGGTGCACCTTAGTCTCCAGAGAGACACCTTTGCTCTTGAGTACTTTAGAGAGGTCCCTAACAGCAGACTTTCCCATCACAATACGTTTTTTGATTTCCTGGCTGCTGGTGCCGAGAGTGTTGACCGTGGAGCTGAGCAAACTGAAGCTGTGAACAATCTCAATCTCTTTGCCATCCATCCTGATGCTACCAATTAGTCCAGTGGTGAGAATCTTTGTCTTCTTGACATTGAGCCTCAGTCCATATTGAAGGCTGCAGTCCTTGACCCTCTGCAGCAAGTTCATGAGGTCCTCCTCAGTTTCAGCAAGCAGGGTTGTGTCATCTGTATAACGCAGATTGTTAATAGATCTTCCACCAATCCTGACGCCACACTTCTCCCCATAGAGCCCGGCCTCTCAGATAATCTGCTCTGCATACATGTGAAAAGATATGGAGATAGGACACATCCCTGGCATACACCCTTCCCAATTTTGAACCATGCACTGTTACCTTGCTCTGTTCTAATAACTGCCTCTTGGTCCAAGTATAGGTTTTGCATTAGCACGATTAAATGTTCTGAGAATCCCATTCTTCTCAGAGTCAGCCACAGTTTGTTATGATCCACACAGTCAAACACCTTTGCATAGTCAACGAAACACAGATAGACATTCTTTTGGTATTCCCTGCTTTCAGCTAAGATCCATCTAAGATCAGCTACAATATCCCTAGTACCACGACCCCTTCTAAACCCAGCCTGGACTTCCGGCAGTTCTCTGCTGATGTACTGTTCCAGTCGTTTTTGGATAATCTTCAGTAGAATCTTGCTTACATGTGAAATCAATGATATTGTTCTGTAGTTTCCACACTCAGTTGGGTCACCTTTCTTTGGAATGGGAACAAATATAGATCTCTTCCAGTCAGTTGGCCAAGTGGTTGTTCTCCAGATTTCTTGACACAACTTGGTGAGCACATCCAGGGCAGCAGCTTGAAGAAAAGCTGAGAGAACTCTTTGTGGGAAATCAGGCACTGGAGATCCAATGCACTCTGACACCCATGGGCTCATGAGTCAGACCTATCTCAATGGCACATGATTGTTACTTTCTACATACTTAATTGTATTAACATACAGCTGTTTTACCCTAGATCACACACATGCTGCCATGCTCTTTTTTGCATGCCCTGCCTTTAGTAGTCTCTTTTTTTTCCATACATGTGTGGATGAATTCCTCGGTGTTTTGGTAAATTCAGGCAATTAGTTCCTTTAATCTGCCAAGAGTTTATTGTCTCATTCTGTACATAGTAGATAGATGCTTCAAAAGTGTCCTTGTTGGGCTGATTCAAATAAAGGCTTTCAAGTGTAAGATGTGTTCTCTTCAACCTCATCTATCTTCTTGTGTCCTCACCCTAAAAGTCCTCAGGCCATTGTAGTTGGAATTGTAGGAAGATAGGGGAAGTCTCAGCTATGAACCACAGCAGTTGACTGTTCAAACCCACAAACAGAATCTTGGAAGAGAGTCCAGAAATCTACTTCCATGAAGATTATAACTAAGTAAACCCTAAGAACAGTTCTCTGATACATGGGATACCTTGGGCAAGAATCAACTTGACAGTAAGGGGTTTGGTTTCTATTTGGAGATACTTCAGTGACTGGTCTGTGCTGAAAGGACCCTCAGTTAGCTTTCCTGTCACCAAACAAAATGCTACTCCCTCTCCCACCAGTGGGTAGTCATACTGTCATGGTAGCCGGTACCCTTGAAAAAAAACTTTGACAATAACTGTGAGATGATTATTTTAAAAGCATTTTACCACATTGGATCCCCAAAATGTAGGAAAATGATGTATATGCATGTGCTTTTTAGAGACACCATTCAGAGTGGAACAGAGTGCACTCCAGAGCAGAGAAATGGCTATATATGATGAAATGAAAGTTGCCAGGAAAAAATAACAGTTGCAACCAGGACTATTGTAGATGGCTTTCTAAAATATCTGAAAGGATTCCGGGCCCTGAAGTCAAATCAAGTGATGATAAGAATATTTTCTTGGGCCTCGGAAGAATCCAGAAGGGCACATTCTTTGTGCTACATCAGCAGGACAACTGAATTTCAGAGATTGTACTTTGTCCTTCTGTCCCAAAATGGAAATAATGGCATAATTAATTTAACATTGAATTTTCTCCAAAAAAATTCTATCCTAGGCTCAGATGTTTGTGAGTATAAGAAATGACCATATAATACTCAGTTATATAAGAGGTGGTTATGTAATGCTCAGTTTTGTAATAAATTCTTAATGGAATGGAATAAAGCTGTGAAATGTGAACCAGGGGTCTGCCATGATACCTTGCCAGGGTTTGGAAAGACAGATGAAAAAAAAATTACATTTCTGAGTATTGGGGGAAAATGCACATCTAATACGTAACTAAGGATCCCTGGTGGCTCAGTTGTTGAGCATGTGACCGCTGCCTATGTACGTACGATGCCTGCCGTCTGAATGCACTAACTTCTCTGCAGGACCAAGAAATGGCTGTCTGCTTTTGTAAAGATTCACAACACCAGAAACCCCAAGAGGCAGCTCTGTTCTATTCTGTAGGCTCATGAGGTGTCAGAATTGATTTTTTGACAAGGGGTTTGATTTTTATTTTATTATATGAATAATGGTCCTTCTAGAAATATATTGGCCCATTTTTTGGTACAGTGACTCTGTGTATTCTCTCTATTGTCTTTTAATGCTTCCTAGATCATTCATTTTTTTACCCATAACACGTCTCAGTATTGCCACTTCAGAACTGAATTTGGTTTTCAGTTCTGTCTGCTTGAGAAATGCTAAGCAAGTGTGTCCCTTCATATTCTCCAATTCCAAATCTCTGCACATTGTTTGATTGCTTTGCTTTGCCTTCTTGAGCTGCCCTTTGATCTTCTGTTCAACTATTTCACTTCATCATTTCTTCCTTTTCTTCTGGCTTCTCAATGCTCTAATGTAATATTCAGAGTCTTTTCTGACATCAATTTTGATATATTTTTTTTCTCCCCTGTCTTTGTAATGACCTTTTGCTTTCTTGATAGATAATATCCTTGATATTATCCTACAACTCATCTGGTCTTCGATCAATGGTGTTTAAGACTTCAAACCTATTCTTAAGATGATTTTTAAAATCAAGTGGGTTATACCTAATGCACTGGTGAAAAATAAGGTCCTAGGAACCAGAATATCAATGTTTTAACTTACAGATGCAGCCCAGACATTCTCACCAACATATACCATAAATTTGGAGGACAGCTGCCTGACCAACTAACTGCAAGAGATCCATATTTGTTACCATTCCCAAGGAAGACGATCCAACAGAATGTGTAAATGATCAAACAGTATAACTAATGTCACATGCAAGCAAAAATCCAAAAAGCGCTCTAACAGTACATTGTCAGAACTGCCAGAATTTCAAGCTGGGTTTAGCAGAGGCTATGGCCCCAGGGGTATCCTTGCTGATGTCAGATGGATCCTAACTGAAAGCAAAGAACACCAGAAGAATGTCTATTTGTGCTTTATTGACTATGCAAAGGCATTTGACTGTGTGGGTTGTAACACACTATGGCTCACACTGAGAAGAATGGGAATCCCAGAACACTTAATTATAGTCATTAAAACTTTTAGGTATTATTGGTGTGACAAGAGTCCAGAATAAGAACTGCACAGTAAATTGGTCTGGGGGGCAGGGTGGGACTATATAACAATAAAAGAACTTTTTTTCTAAAGAAAAAAAATGAACTGGAGGTGGAGGGCAGGGAGGAAAATGTGCAACAATGAATGAATGGAAATCTGAGTTCTTTATAAACTTACAATAAAATCTCAATTAAAATGAAAAAAAAAATCACCCAACTTTTACTTAGGTGAAGAAGCCATTGTTCAGACAGAACAGGAGGACAATACAGATTTTTTAAAATATTTTAATTTATTTATTTTTCATTTCAATGAACATCTACAGAGATTTTGGAATTCCATTCATTCATTGTTGCACCCTTCTCCCTGCACACCCCACCTCACCCCCCCCCCGTTTGCTCCTCTCCCTGGACAATACAGATATAAAATTAAGAAAGATGTGCATCAGGGTTGATCATCTCTCCATACCTGTTCAGTCTATATGCTGATCAAATCATTGGAGAAGCTGAACTCTGTGAAGAAGAATGAGGCATCAGAATTAAAGGATGACTCTTCAACAGCCTGTTATGCAAATGATGCAAACTTGCTTGCTGAAAGTGAGGAGGACTTGAAATACTTGCTGTAGAAAATAAAAGACTACAGTCTTCAATATGAATTTCATCTCAACATCAAGATAACAAAAATTCTCACCGCTGAATCTACAGGTAATATCGTAATAGATGGAGCAAGATTGAAACTCTCAACACCTTCATCTTACTTAGATCTCTTGGTACCAGTCAGGAGATCAGGAGTATTGTATTGGGAAAGTCTGCAGTCAGGGACCTCTCCAAATTACTGAGGAGAATGATACCAGTTTTAGGACCTAAGTATGCCTTATTCAGTCCATGGTGTTTTTAATCATTTGTTATGTATCTGTGAGCTAGACAATAAGACTGACAGAAGAATTGATGCCTTGGGACTGTGATGTTGGAGAAGAGCACTGATGCATCCCATGGACTGCCAAAAGAACAAATACATGTCTTAGAGAAGGTACAGCCAGAACTCTCCTTAGAGTCCAAGATTACAAAGCTTCATCTCACATACTTTGAGCTTGTTGTTATGAGAGCCTGTTCCTTGGAAAGGAACATCATGCTTGAAAAACTGGAGTGTCAATTAAAAAGAAAATGTTCCCTCAATGAGGTGGATTGATGCAGTGACTGCAACAATGAGCTTTATTATGTCAGAAATGATGAGGATGACACAGGATAGGAAAGGGTTAAGATCTGTTGTTCACAGAGTCACTGTGAGTCACACAACAGCAACATACAAATAAGATAAGCCTTTGGTTATTTTAGAAGATTATTTTGTGGGTCATTCATAGGATAATTATCAGAGTGAGCCTCCATGCTCTTTCAGGAAATTTTGTTGAATTTCCATTCAGAGCTTTGACTGTCTGTGGGGAAATTACCTTATTACCTGACAGAAATGTCAGAACTTGCATTCTGGTTATATCTAATTCAGAGCGTTATTGAAACAAACCTCTTAAACATATACCAAATCTGCCATGAATATATTTATCTTCCTCTGCACCTGAGGGTATCCCAGAATAGAGCGATCATAGTAAACCACAGAAAGGTAGTGATGTGTTAAGGTGCTGGAATGAGGTCAGTGGGGTTTATAACCTCTCACCAGGTTTCTGCGGTGCACAGTCCAGGGTCAGCTCCCAGTGCAGTTGAGGGAGCAGGAATGAGGCTGTCAGAAGCTTTCTAGAAGCTGTGAGGAAAGAACAGCTCTCCAAAGGAGAGACAGTGCCTTTTGAAAACTAAGCTAAAACTGAAGCAAAGCTAAGCACATCATCCAAGAAAGCAAAGAAAGATCCAGGCCCCTACTTCTGAGGAAGGGTCTTCCCTAAGTAAAGGCAAGGGTAAATGAGCAGCCTGCCAAGGTGAAGAGACCAGCAGATCTCCCTGACAAGGGTGGGGGAGGGGGACTTCTGTTGGTGTCAGTCTCTTGGTCAGGTGTTAATTGGTGAAAGACAGCAGTGGTGACTGGGCGATTTCCATGAATAACACTACCTCATATTTCTTCACATGTTGTTGTTATATGCTGTCAAGGATAACTCATAGCCAACCAGTGCACAACAGATCTGAGCCCTGTCCTATCCTGTGCCATCCGCATCTTCTCTGATACACTCAAGTCCATTGCCGCATTCAGTGTGTCCATCCACCTGGTTGAAGGTCTTCCTCTCTTTCACCATCTCTCTACCTTTCCAAGGATAGCATTCCTTTCCAAGGATGTTTTCTAGCCTGGTTTTCTTCATATGGAACTTTTGAAATAAAAGCAGTACCTTGGAATGACCACAGTATTTTGAGGATAAAATTTAAGAAAATTAGGAGCCTCTTTGATTTTTCAAATTCACAGCTCTGAAGGTAAAAGACAGGCAATCTCCTGCTATGGGATTTATAGCCTCCGAAACCCCCTGGAGGGTCAGCTATGAGTTAGTTCTAACTGGACTGCACTGAGTCAGTGAATGAGGCCAAGAAAGTTCTAGATGCTGTGGCAGTATCAGACCCTCTCACTTTATAAATAAAACAGGCTTGTAAGAATGGTAGCCACAGAAGCCATTCCTCTTGGGCGAAGAAAGCTTTTTCACAAGGGAGCAAAAAAAGACCCTCTGGAGAATATAAAAGAAGATTCTTGTATAATTCAAGATATTTATGCTGAGAATTCACCAAGGTTAAGTAAATCAAGGGGATTGAAGCGTACCAGATTAAAAACATTAATCTACATCTACCTTCTGTTGCTGAATCTAAATTACTCATGTTGATAGAGTTGATTAATCAGATACCTACTATGTTTATTCTCGTACCTTCTCTTTTATGCAGAGAGTTGATCTTTAATAGTTAGAGGGGAGATTAATTACATGTATGATTATGGTATCAGATAATTCTCTCACTAAATCTGAATGAAGAGGAAGGAACAATGGTTCAATAATCTTTTCTTGTCCTTTCCTCTCTGTTTCTTCTTTAAACTTTTCATTTTTATTTGATTGAAAGTTTACAGAGGAAAAGTTTTTCCTTCAATGATTCATACACGTTTTGTTCTGTAATATTGATTCCAGTCTCTACAATGCAACAGTGTTCTTGCTACTTCCTGGGCTTCGTATTCCCATCTATCTTTTCCTACCCTTCTCTGTCTTTTAAGCTTTATCTAAATGCTGGGTTTGTATCTTATACAATCGATTGTTCTAAGGAGCATGTACCTCCCTGGTGTCCTCATTTACCTGATAGGCCAGAATATTGTTTGACTAAAAATCAAGCAGAAGCGCGAATGCATTTTCAGGTTTGAATGGCAGCTGAGGACCAGCTCTGCAGTTCAGAGGCATTGCTGTTCTTCAGGCTTCCTTATTCACCACCAAGCTTTCACATGCACATGAGGTGATCGGCAGTGCCATTACTGGAGCCAAACTCCACTTAGTCCTCCAAGTGGGCTCCTTGTTTCCAGACACATCAAGGAGGCCTTTTTCAACAGGTTTGCCTACTGCCATACATCTTTTGCTTTCCTGATTGCTGATTCCATTGATTTTGCATCTGAGTAAAGGGAATCCTTGACAACTTCAGACTTTAATCCACTCACCATCATAATATTCTGACTGGTTCAGTTGTTTTTGTTTTCTTTCCATGGAGGTATAATGTATCTCAAAGGCTGCAGTCTCTGATTTTCCTCAGTCAGTGTTTCACATCTTTTTACTTTGAGCTCTAGCATTATAGTCTATTCCATGTTGGGCTGCTAACCAGGAAGTCTTTGGTTCTAATTCCCCTCAGGGGAAGAGAGTCTTCTCTTCCCCTGAAGACTTACAGTCTTGAATCTGATGCAGGGTCACCTAGTGCTGGAATCAACCCTGTGGGAAGGGATTTGGGCTTTCGTTCCCTTTGACAGGCAGGGCTGTGCCATCTGAATATCTTAGATTGTTAGATCTTCTTCCACTCTGATGCCACATTCTTCTTTGTAGAGTTCATTTTATCAAATTATATGCTGGAGAAGAGTATTGAGAATACCATGGACTGCTAGGAAAACAAACAGATTTGTCCTGGAAAGGGTTAAACCAGGTGGCTCCTTGGAGGCAAGGATTCTGAGGCTCTGTCTAACATACTTTGGACATGTTGTGAGGAGAGACCGGTCCTTGGAGAGGGACATCATGCTTGGGAGGGTGGAGGGACAGCGCAGGAGGGGAAGACCCTCTATGAGGTGGATTGATTCCGTGACTGGGATAATTGGGATGGGAGTGTCAGAGACAGTGCGATTGGCACAGGACAGAGCAGAGTTTAGGGCTGTTGTACATAGGGTCGCTATGAGTCGCAAGCGACTCGACGGCACATAACAACAACAACCACATGCTTGTCATATAGATTAACTGAGTATAGTGAAAGGATACAGCCCTGACTCGAACATACCTTGATTTTAAACTACAAATGAACTTCTTCTTCTGTTCTCATTACTGCTTATTAGTCTATGTATAGGTTCTCTACGAGCCAACAGAAAATGTTCTGAAATTCACATCCTTCATAATGTTATTCATTAACTTGTAATTGACACAATCAAATATGTATATATGTTTGAAATATATATAAAACAGATATATAAAATAGGTATATAAAATAGGTATATATATATAATGTTTAAATTTTATCTTAAGTCTATCCTACTCAAAAATCAAAACCATCTCAGGAACAGGTTTGAGGCCTTGAGCACCAATGAGCATAGGCCAAATGAGCTCTGGGAGGATTTCAAGAAAATCGTCCCTGAAGAATGCAAAAGATCATTACAAAGACTGAAAAAGAAGAAAAGACCAAGATGGATGTCATATGAGACTCTGAATATTGCATTAGAGCACCGAGGTACCAAAGCTAAAGGAAGAAAGCAAGAAATCAAAGAGCTAAACAGAAAATTTCAAAAGTCATCCCGGGACGTCAAAGCAAGATACTATAATGAAATGTGCAGAGAGCTGGAGTCAGAAAATCAAAAGGGCCAAACTTGCTCAGTGTTGCTTAAGCTGAAGGAGATGAAAAACAAATTCAAGCCACGGGTGGCAATACTTAAGGATAGTTTGGGTAGAATGTTAAATGATCCAGGAAGTATCAAGAGAAGATGGAAGGAATTCAGAGAGTCACTGTATCAGAAGGAATTGGCTGACAAAGAAGAATTTCATGCAATGACATATGAGCAAGAGCCTATGGTGATGAAGGAGGAAGTTCAAATTGCCCTGAAGGAATTGGCAAAACACAAGGCTCCAGGAGTTGACGACATACCAATTGATATATTTCAACAGACAGACACTGCCCTGGGTGTGCTCACTAAGTTGTGCCAAGAAATCTGGAGAACAGCCAGCTGGCCCACTGACTGGAATCGATATTTGTTCCCATTCCAAAGAAAGGTGACCCAACTGAGTGCGGAAATTATCAAACAATATCACTAATATCACTTGCAAGCGAGAATCTGCTGAAAATTATCCAAAAACGTTTGGAACAATATGTCAACAGAGAACTGCCAGATGTCTGCCGAAAATTATCCAAAAACATTTGGAACAATATGTCAACAGAGAACTGCCAGGGCTGGACACGAGTATTGAATATACCATGGACTGCTAAGAAAACAAACAGATTTGTCCTGGAGAGGGTTAAACCAGGCTGCTCCTTGGAGGCAAGGATTCTGAAGCTTTGTCTCACATACTCTGGACGTGTTGCAAGGAAGAGCCAGTCCTTGGAGAGGGATGTCATGCTTGGGAGGGTGAAAGGACAGCACAGGAGAGAAAGAACCTCGATGAGATGGATTGATTCAGTGACTGGGGTAAGGGGTTAGGTGTGTCAGAGACAGTGAGATTGGCACAGGATAGAGCAGGGTTTAGGGCTGTTGTACACAGGGTCATGATGAGTTGCAGGAAACTTGACAGCACATAACAACAACAATATGTATATATGTTTGTGCGTGTATGTGTATGTGTATATATATATACATACATATATGTATATTTGTAGATATGCATATACATGTCTTTTATGCAAAGGAGCTCTAGTGGCCTAGTGGATTAGGAGTTGGGAGTTTTACTGGCAACCCAAAGTCAAGTGGTTCAAATTCTCTAATTTCTTTGAGGGAGAAAGATGTACAATCTCCTCCCATATGATTTACTGCCTCTGAAAACCTGCTGTGAGTTCGTTCTGGCTAGACAGCATATAACAATTACGTTTACAAATGTGTGTGTGTGTGTGTGTGTGTGTGTGTGTGTGTGTGTATTGACTTGGTAACTTGGGTAATGAGGTTAGATGTGTCAGAGACAATGAAATTGATTCATGATAGGGCAGAGTTCAGAGCTATTGTACATAGGGTTGCTATGAGTCGCAGGTGACTTGATGGCACATAATAACAATTATATACATTAATTTACATGTATTGATGTTGTATTTTTTTTTTAGGACATGTAGATTGTGTGGCTAAACTTGTATGTTGCAGAGTGTGTATCTCAGGGGAGGGGATGGTTATACCACCCAGGATACTGTTGGATATGATAACAACCAAACCCTTAAGTGAATCAACACAATAAAATTTTACTTTTTCCTTATCTAAGGTACAAAACAGGTATTCCTCATCCCAGAGTGGCTGCCTTCCAGTTACTGTTTCAGGAACCCAAACTCCTTCCATCTATGACTCCTTCTTTAACACATGATTTCCTAGTTTGCTGTACTCAGCTTACTGCATGGAGCCCATGAAAGATAAAAGAACATGGAGAAGCACATTTTAGAAGTGTTCCTGGGCAGCGCTGCACAGGGAATACATCATTTCTACTCACATTCCAGTCACGTGGCTGCAAAGGGAGCCTGGAAGTGTAGTCCAACCATGTGCCCAGAAAAAAGAAGTAGGATTTGTCATACACAGTGGCTCCCACAGGCACAGAGCAGAGGAGTGGGACCTGACCTCATCCTGTTAGAGAAATAAAACTGGCACACCATCAACAATGGTGTATGTCCATAGAGTTCATCAGGGTGGGTTCCAGAGGCTGGGAAAGGCTTGAAGGCTAGACTTCACAGTCATCCTGAATTATGATTCGGTTTTAAATAAATGATCAGGGGTAGAAAGAGTGTGCCCTGGAAAAAAGGGTCCACACATCAGCTCAGAAATGCGAGGGTCATATTCTTGAGCACTTAGACCAGTGAGGTCATCGCCAAAGAAAACATTTTAACAGAAAGAACTTTTTCTCCTCTTTGATTTGGAAATTTGTGATGCTACAGGTCTCTATTTCTAAAACCTATAGCAATCTCAATTACTGAGAGAATGTAACAGTCAATATGAAGTCAATTTCAAAACTAGACTGAGAAATCTTGCAACCTGCTGAGTTGAAAACAAAACAAAAAGCATTCATCTAGATGCGCTGGATAAGGCTTTGAAGTTTAAGTATTTATAGTGAGGTATTAGATGTTCACAGGGAGCTCTGATGGCATATAGTCAGTGGGGTGTTGTGCTGCTGAGACTAAGATAGCATCTCTCTGGAAGTTCAAATCTACCAGCAGTTCCACTGGGGGAAATAGGCAGTCTTCTCCCACGAGATTTACCATCTCTGAAAACTCACTGGAGGGTCAGCTATGAGTTACTCAACTCAACAGCAATAAGTTTGAGGTTTTTTTAGTATTTTGAGCTAACAACCATGGATTAGATCATATTTAGGTTTGTGATGGGGAATTTGTCCTGTTAAGTAAATAAATTAGCTTTCTCATGTCAGCTACACTCCTGACATCATATAAATTTGCCATGCATGTTTCTACCACTTATTCTGTTCCACTACTTTGGTAGGGAGTTGTGCTGACAACCCAAAGGCATGCGGCCTCAGTCCATCAGCTATTTCCAAAGGAATCTCCTCCTGTGTGATTTACAGCCTGTGGAAGCCCACTGGACAGTCAGCTATGAGTGGGTTCCAAATCGACAGCACGGAACAACTCTAAGTCCTGATGTAAACCAGATGATAATAATATCAGATTACCAGTTTGGGAAGTGCTGCCAGATGGCGCTGTGGCTGAGGGCTCAGCTGCTAACCAGAAGATTGACCTCTGAACCACCTAACAGGGAGAAAGAGTGGCTTCAGCAAAAAATTACAGTCTTGAAAGCCTTGTGAAGCAGTTCTGCTTTGTTCTATAGAGTCATTTTGAGTCCAGATCAGCTCGATGGCCGGGTGTGTGTGTGTATCTGTCTGTGTCTGTCCTTGTGTGTGTGTGTGTGTTTAGTGATGTGCTGCTTTTTGTCCATAATGCAGTGTGTGGCTTGGATGTTGTGAAACTACCATATTATAGACTGGTTCTATTTTTCTTTTAGTGTCATGAACAAGCTTTGTTCTAGAGCCATGATTGTCAACATGCTGACTGGGATTTGACTTTGTTTGTTCTTAAGTCCATGCCATTAGCATTTTCTCTATATCTGATATAAATCCTCTCAAATTTTGGTAATCTCGCTGCTTTCAGTAGGGACAATCCTTGAACAAATGGTGAATTTTCTCCCCTTGTTTTTGAGAATTGTTAGAATTCTCAAATGTGATATACTTAAATTGTTAACTGTAGCATTCGCTGATTTTTTTGCCTTCATGTTCCTTAATCACCTTTTGTTTTCATTCAAAATTGGCATTTCTCCTCTGTCTCTTATTTCTGCTGTCATTACTACTGGTTTTGCTGCATTTGGGAGCCATGATGAGCTTCACAGTAATATTTTCAAAAGAAAATTTAGCAGTGAGGTAACACTACAACATCCCTCCAGAGATATGTGATATACGAGATTGATGCGCTGCCTACAAGTTGAAACATACACTGTGACATGGTATATTTTTAGAAAGAAAGTTCAGTATAGTATAAACATAAGCCAAAAACAGAGATGCTTCTTATGACCATCAAACATATATATTATAGATTATATATGTATCATATACCTGTGGTGCAATTGCCTTGTATTCAAGAGATATGAGATGCAAGTGTTAGGCACAGAAATCTATTGCATTAGTTATGTCATAGTCTCCTGTTACAATTTCTGAACACAAGGAGGGAATAATCTCCTTCCATGAAATTTACTGCCTCTGAAACCTACTGGAAAGTTAGCTGTGGTTTGGTTCCAACTTGGCAGCACACAACATTATAACCTTAAGGGAGCTCTGGTTGCCTAATGGTAAGCAACTGTGCTGCAGTTCCAAAGGTGTACAGTTCAAATCCAACTGTGAGAGTTTTCACCGCCTCTGAAAACCCACTGGAAGGTCATCTATAGGTCAGTTCTGGCTCTACGGCACTTAACAACAACATTATAACCTTAGGTGACTGTTGATGCATATACAGTAAGGCATTATCCCAACAGATAGTATGCAGCACCTAACACTTGTCTACATAGGTTGGGTATATATGTTGTTGTTGTTGTTGTTGTTGTGTACCATCTAGTCAGAGCTGACTCTCCAGTGGATTTTCCAAGAGAATAAATCAAACAGGAGGAGATTGTTCAGTTCATCTTTCTCACACAGAGAAGTTGCTGAATTTGACAAGTCTGTGTGCCTTTGGCTTGGCAGAGAACTTTCTTACCACTAAGTTGCCAGAGCTCTGTGTAGATAGATGTGTACAGAGATATAGTGCATATATTACAAGATATACGGCTATAGATATATATGTTACTATTCTTGGTATATGCTGTTGAGTCAGAACTGATCTGTAGCTGACCCTCCCCCAGATTTTCAGAGTCAGTGAATCCCATCGGAAGAGATAACTTGTCTTTCTTCTGCTGAGCATCTGATGTATTTAACCATGTACCTGGGCTTGGCAGTGCAGCTTCTTACCACTGGGCCACCAGAGCTCCCTAAGCACATGAATACACATATTTGAAAGGAGTGGTCGTTCAGTTGTCTCTGTGTCTCTCTTTACACACACACAGACACACACACACACACAGAGTCCACAGGGAGTTCCATTGCTAACCCTAAAGTTGTGCTTCTTGGAAGATTTAAATTCACCAAGCCTCCACAGAAGAAATATAGGCAGTCTCTTTCTGTGTGCTTTTTAAAAATTACCTGGAGAGTCAGCTGTGAGCCAATTCCAATTGAATGGCAATGAAAGGGTTCCATGATAAGACAATATTGACTGGCTTTCTTTTTGTCTACATGTGGCAGTCATTCAAACAGAACCAAGGCATACTGAATGATTTGTTTAAAGTCAGGAAATATGTACATTAGAATTATATTCTTTCATTCAATGTCTATGCTAAGGAAATACTTCTAGAAGTTCTCTTGGCCCAGTGGTAAAGAGTTGTGCTGTCAACCCAGAGACATGAAGTTTAAATCCACCAGCTGCTCTGTGGGAGAAAAATGAGAAATCTCCTGAGCAATTTACAGCCTCTGAAAGGCCATGGAGGGTCAGCTGTGATGCAGTTTTTACTTGATGGTACATAACAACAATGGTCTTTATGAAGAATAGAGAATTGGAAAAGGACTCATTCACAATCTGTAATGTGCAGAAGTCACAATTTTGCTTGCTGAAAAGGAAGAAGACTTGAAATGCTTGCTGATGGAGTTCAAAAGCTACAGCCTTCAGCATGGATTACATTGCAACCTACCTCTCTCTCATTGACATCTATCTTATCTGAACCCAAAGGCACAGGATTGAAATCCACCAGCTATTCCATGGGAAAAGGATGGGCAATCTCCTACTGTGCATTTGTTGCCTCTGAAAACTCACTGGAGGAGCATCAGCTATTGGTTGGTTCCAACTCAATGGCACAGAGCGTAACAGCAGTCAAAAAACTTCCACAAGGTTTTTGGAAGCTGTAAAATACGTTGCTGCTCGTGGAGTTGGGTTAACAGCACAATTCCTTGTGGATTATGCTACTGGAGCTTCTAACCTCATCATAAAGAAAATAAAAATCCTCCCCACTGGACCAGTAACACAAACTACATGATTAATGGAGAAAATATTGATGTCAAGGATTTCATTTTACTTGGATACTTGGTACATTTGTACATAGGTTGTACATAGGGTTTTCAGAGGCCTGCCATTTCAGAAGTGGATGGCCAATCCTTCTTCCTAGTCTGTCTTAATCTGAATGTTTAGATTTAGAGGAGTATCTGACAGACAGCAATTTGTGGAGTAGTGAAAGATAAATCCCTCATTTTGGAGTTGACCATTAGTTACAGTATAGTCCCTGCCCTTAGCCCAGTGCCTTGACCCAATTATTTCCCAGCTCCACCCTCCAGCAGGATACCACTTCACTTCTACCAAATGCCTTCAGAATTAATCTCCCATTGTCCGACCCATGACCTGACAGCTTGTCAGAGAGATTTTTTTTCTTCTTCCTGTGTCCAGTGTCTCTTAAGTTTACTTGTACTGTCTCCAAAGGGATGGTTATGTGTCCTGTACCAGGCTGTTCCTTGGAGGCAAGGATTCTGGGGCTTCGTCTGACATACTTTGGACATGTTGTAAGGAGAGACAGATCTTTGGAGAGGGACATCATGCTGGGCAGAGTGGAGGGACAGCACAGGAGGGGAAGACCCTCTATGAGGTGGATCGATTCAGTGACTGGGGTAATCGGGATGGGTGTGTCAGAGGCAATGAGATTGGCACAGGATAGAGCACGGTTTAGGGCTGTTGTACATAGGGTCGCTATGAGTCGCAAACGACTCAACGGCACATAACAACAATAACAACACTTGGTACATGCTGTTGAATCAGAACTGACCCGTAGCCGACTCTCCAGCAGATTTTCAGAGTCAGTGAATCCCATTGGAAGAGATAACTTGTCTTTCTTCTGCTGAGCATCTGGTGGATTTAACCATGTACCTGGACTTGGCAGTGCAGTGACCATGGAAGCAGTCAAGAAATCAAAGTGTCAAAAAGCAAAGATGTTACTTTGAGGGCTAGGATGTGCCTGGTCTGAGCCATGATATTTTCAGTCACTTTATCTTCTGTGACAGCTGAAGAGTGAATAGAGAAGAGCAAAGGAGAATTGATGCTTATGAATTAGAATGTTGGAAAAGAATGTTGAATATAACACAGACTTCCAGAAGAATAAACAGATCTGACTTGGACGAACCACAGCCAGAGTTCTGCTTAACATTAAGGATGAGGAGATTTTGTCCCACACATTTGTGCGTATTATGGTCCCTGAAGGAGGACTTGGAGCTTGTTAAAGAGGAAGGTGCTCAATGGCAAGGATGACACGGGGCCTTGCAGCATGAGGACAATAGCCAGGCGAGTGCAGGACCCGGCCCTCCTGGAGGGCTGTTATTTGTCTGTAGGCTCACTCTGCTTAGGAATTCACATACCTAGCAACAAGAGATCAGGTTTTTAGTTTTCTTTATCCCCTTAGTTAGTTCTCATGGAGTAATTAATAGGGAAGTATGTTGCTAAGCCACAATTATGCTAGTGCTTCAAATTGCCCATTTATTTCCAGGGATAAAGGCTGACTCTCCCCACCCATGCAATTTGTAGCAGGGGGCTCAGCTGTGAGCTGGTTCCACCTCCGTGGCACTGGGGTTTAATTTAGTTCTCTAGTAGCCTCATGGTAAGAAGCCATGCTGCACTTCCAACGGCACGGGGTTTCAAACCCACCAGGTGCTCTGCAAGAGAAGGTTGGACAATCTCCTCCCATTCATTTACTGCCTACAGAAACCTCGCTGTATGCTCACTGTAGGTCATTTCCAACTTAACAGCATAGAACGACATATATGCCAACTATAATGACATTACTGTTCAGGCCTTATTATTTTAAAAAGTATTTACTATCAACTCAGTTTTGACAATAAATTTGTGTGAGACTGTGGACTCCAATGTACTATCTTATAGGATTCCTGGAAGCACGAATGCTTAAGTAATTGACTGTTAACCAGTGAATTCACAGTTGGAGTCCACCTCGAAGCCCCTCTGATAGAAGTCCTGATGATCTAAAAAATCAGGCACTTCTGGAAACCCTGAAAAGACAGTTTTTCTCTGCACATGTGGGGACATAAGAGTAAGAATCATCTTCATGGGAACTGGTTGATGGGTTGATAATTTTTTTAAATTATGGTTTAGGAACCACTTCTGCCCTTCTGTAAAGCTTGAGGCAACTGACACAGAAAAGTTCAATTACACTACCAAAAACCTGAAACTCAGGTCACCTGGCCTCTTGCTCCAGCACCGGCTACCTCTGTCATGCTGGCTGTGTCCATTTCGATGGGGAAAATTGGTTGTTGGGGTACAAACTACTAAAACATAACTCTTTTATGGGGATGGACTTACACATACACCTATCCACACAGAAAGAGAAAGAGGTGACCTCATATGTCAGATAGAAAGAAATGATGAACTGTACTCATGAACTGAATAAGAAGTCTGATATCTGATCTTTGGAGGACTCTTCTCTCAAATCACATGATATACTGTTCAAAACCATCATTTCTTTTGTCGAATGTCATTTCCCATAACTTCTTGGAGTGCTTGCATATTGATAAATGCATTCATAGGTCTCAGAATGTGATAATTCTTTTGGCAATCTCTCAATTTTTAAAACCGATGTATGGATGGTAAAAATACAAAGGCTCTTTTTATAGAGCCTGTGACAAGAATTAATTGGCCACCTACTGAGTAGTATGGACTGCGACAGTTTCACAGGATGAAATGAAGAGGAAAACTCAGCCTTTGCCCCCAGGAAACTCAGATTACAGCATGACCCTCAAATATGAATTATACAAAATTGTCCAGAAACAATGTCATTATTTTACAATTCTTTTGATGCCTTGGAGTCCCTGACTTGTGCACGTGGTTAGTATGTACCTGGAAGATTCACATCCACCCAGACGTGCCTCAGAAGAAAGGTCTGGCAAACCGCTTATGAAAATGCCATTGATAACTCTAGAGAATACAAAGATTCTGCGCGCACACAGGAGGAAACCATGTGTTCAATCAATGACAGCCGGTTACTAAAGTCTTGGTGCTGTTGGAGAAATTTGAATTTTCAAGTAAACAGAAAGCCAATTTAAGATCCATTCCTATTTTGGCAATGAAAGTTCTTCCACAAGCACATTGAGAGAAAAGAATATTATGTCTGAAGCAATTAGTCATCTGGAGCTGCCCTGCTGAGAAGGTGGTACACCACTGCAGGTACAGCATCACCTCTCCCTGGAGCAGGATCCATCACGGTCCTCCCCACAGGGCTGCACTTTCTACCCAGCCTGAGGATTGATTACTGGTCCCCTTCAGATCGACTCTGACTCCTGGTCACCTTCTACATGTCAAACAGTGCTTCAGAAGGTTTTCAGTGTCTGAGCGTTTTTAAAATAGTTTACTGTGACTTTCTTCAGTACTTCAAGGTATACTTGAGCTTCCAACCTTTCTGTTTATAACTGAGCACGTTAACTATTTGTCCCGCCCAAGGACACCACTCTACCCAGGTCTCTGCAATCCAGCCCAAGAGGAGTCAGATAAGGAGCAGGAGGAAGGTAGCTCATTGTAGTGAAGTCTCCATTCTCTGCTGATAGTACATGTTAGATCAGCTGGGACAGGGGGAGGGGAATTGTGACCCATGGAGCAACCTCTGTACTTGGAAATCATCCTAACATGAATTACTAGTAGATAATCATAGGCATTTCCCACATCAGCATCAGTATGCAGCACATCCTTCCTGGGAAAGAAGTGAAGCAGGAAGAATTGTCAGAGGTGAGGGAGGCAGCTTAGCTACATTATTTACTTATTCAATTCGATTTTTTAGTATCTGAAGTCACAAAAGTTGTAACCAAGACAAACCAAGCTACAAGTACCATTTTTTAAATGTCATCAGCTAAGCAAAAACATTGGACATAAATCATGACTTTTATTGTATTTGCAATTAAGCAGATCAAATTTAATGTCCACCGAAAAGCCTCAGTAATTAGTATAAAGATTAATATAGTGAAATATCCCTGGTTTAACAGGCCTCCCAAGCAAAAAGAAAAATAAAGGATTGAGTATGTAATCGAATAGCATGTGAATATTAATGTGCAGAATCCTCCCAGTCCCCAGATCCCTGATGCAATTATTTTCTATTCACGCTAATTGTTTCTAACAGATGACATTAATGACTTTGAGGTAAAATGTGTCCAAGGGAAGATTTCACAAGATCAATGCTGTTTAGAAATAAGGTCACTTTTATAATTATTTATCCAGATTTCGATCACTGCTCAACATAGTAAGGTTAATATGATGATTGTTTTTTAATACAAATATCAAATGTTAATCTTCACACTAGCCCATAGTATATTGTTGTATTCACATTTTTTCAACTACTACTTACTTCAGCTTACAACATAGTATTTTGTAACAGACTGTGAAAGTATTATCAGTGTTTATTAAATGCAGTTTGAACATTCACTGGAATATTTATACATACATTCATACATACTTTGTTGCTGTTGGGTCCTGGCAAGTCAGAAGGGAGAAATAGCTAACCCTCCACTGGGTTTTCAGAGCCAGTAACACCCATGGGAGGAGACTGCTTGTCTTTCTCCTGAGGAGCAACCGGTGGATCTGAATTGTGTGTGTCTGCAGCACATCTTCTTACCACTTTGAATGCATTAATGGTTTGGTGGCTTAACTCTTACCGTACTCCTAAGGGAGACCTGACTTCAATACCTGGCCAGCTGGTCAATGCACTCTTTGAGCATCTACTACACATTTTTCACTGGAGGCTTATGTGATGCTATGACCAGGTTGGAAGAAAGATGTCAGCAAAGCTTCCAGGCTAAGATAGAAACAAGTATAGCTAGCTACCTCCCCAAGCCAGCCAATGAAAACGATGTGGGTTGCAGTGGCCTTCCCCACAGCTGATCACGTGATAGTGTGGGTCTGGGCAACATTTCCTCCTATTGTGCATGTGGCAGCTGTGAATGAGGGGCCATCTTGAAGGTTCGTGAGTGGCGCAGATGGCTGAAGTCCTTGGCCCTTAACTGAAAGATAAGAAGTTCAAATCCTACAGATACTCTGACAGAAATATCTGGCAATTTACTTTCAAAAAAAGCAGCCATTGAGGGTGGGTGGGGCTAAAGGAAATGTGAAGGATCTTACTTTGATATTACTTTGGTGACAGTCTGTAGGCAGTTGCAATGCTCACTTAATGGCTACACTCCTCTGACGGTTCGAATCCACCAGCCCCTGTGTGGAAGGAAAATGAGTAATCTCCTCCTGTGTAACTTTCAGCCTCCAAAAACCCACTAGAGGGTCAGCTATGAGTGTGTTGCGCAGCTTGATGGCAGTGAGCTTGAGTCTTTTGGGTTTTAACAGTGTCACTATGAGTTGTAATCAGCTTGACAGCAGTGGAGTTTGTCTTATGCACACATGTATGTATGAGTGCTATCTGGGCATGCTAACTGCTTTGAGGTTTAGCTGTCTGAGGCAAGATTTGGAAAGCAACAATTAATTCACTGCTATGAAATGCCTCTGCTTGAATTTTCCATAGCAGCTAGCTGCAGGTTTGGCTTTTGCATAGCAGGTAGATGCGTCCTAGATGTTTCTTCTGGAGATTTGCTTTCAGACCCAGAAAGAAGCTGAAGCCCGACAGGGTCACAAGCTGATGTTGAGATTCACGTGCGCCTCCTTGTTGCCTTCGGAGCAGTGGTTTAGGGTGTAATTTTCCTTCCATCAAGTATGATGTCACAAGCGAACCATGAAACGCATCCTTGAAGCATTGTCAGGCAGATAAAAATGCTTTCCTTTCTTGTGTTCTCTGAAATTCAATATCATGTCCCCCAGCTGATATAGTAAGCAGAAAGTGTCATTCTCAGTCAAAATATCATAAATCTTGACTTTGTCCCCAAGATATCTTTTTGAGTATTGATTACATCTCAAAATCTCTGAGAAATGGTCAAGGAGCTTTTTATTAAAGTCCATGTACCGTATTATTCATCCTACTTTTATTATATATTATGTATGAACTTTTAAAAATTCATGGGCTCTGTGTTGTTTTGGTTTTTGGGGTTTTTTTCCCCTTTAGCTAGGGTGAGCTTTGCTTATTTGGCAAAACTTAACTAGCATGGCTTTTAACTTGCATTGACATAAAAAAAGATAACTTGAAAAACACAAGCCAAATAAATATATAATGAAAAATGTTAGACTTAAGAAAAAATGACAGATGAATGTTTGCAGATAACTAATTTTTTTTATTTCTAATGTATAACTTTGTCACTGTTAGATAGGATATTCTGTATCAAAGGCAAATATTCTCAAAACCATTTGGAATTAAATTTCACTGGAATGCCATAACTTTTAACATTCACAAAGAATTTCAGGGCATTCAATCTATAATGTGGTCTACAGGTCACGGTTTTCTAAATGGGAAGTTTTTATTCAAGAAACTCTTTGCAACCTTTTTCTCTCTCTGTCTCTATTTAACTAAAATTGTGGGGTTTGTACTGCATTTCTCACAGTAAGAATGTGAAACCATTCTTTACTTAAAACATGCTTCAAGTGTTATGATTACTTTATAATCTATAATACATAAGGAGAAAAGTACACATTGAGTAGAGATTCTAATAACATTAAAGTAAACATTGTTTATCTTCCAGTTGAATCAACATAATTAAGATGATGTTGTAATTATAATCAGTATACATTTTTAATGAATCATCTTCATAATAATCATTATCACTAAGGAGAACAATGTTCCATGGGATACGTGGTGTTCTGTGTTTGTGCTTCATTCTTCTTTCGTGCTGATGTCTGTTTTTGCATAATGGCAGAATGCCTAGACATGGACCAGCCCTGAAATGATGTATTGTCATAGTATTTTTTTGGTTAAATGCCATCCTGTTGATTGCATGTACAATAGGGTGAAACACTGCCTGATTCTACCCCATCCATACAATCTCTATGGCCCTTAGCCTCATTGTTAAAGCCACTCTATCAATTCATCTCTTTGAGGGTCATCATCATTGGGTTTTTTAATTGGCCCTTTACCTTACCAGCAATGATGTCTTTCTTCAAGAACTACCTTTCCTGAAAACATGTCGAATGTAGATTAGACAAGTCTTAACAGTTTTGCTATTAAGGGACTCTCTGGTTGCATTTATTCCAAGGCAGATTTGTTACTTTGAAAGTCTATGGTATATTCTATGTTCTTCACCAAGTCCACAATTCAAAAATTTTTCTTCAATCTTTTTTATTCATTCTCCAACGTACATATGAGACAATCAGGAAGCATGCTTGGGCTCAAGTACTCCTTGCTCCCCAAAGTGACATCCTTGCTCTTTAGCTCTCTAAGGAGGTCCTTTACAGCTCATTGAACCAATGCAGTGCACTGCTTGATGTCTTCACTCCTGCTGGACACTCTCTTCTCACCTGCTAATCTTGGGCTCATAGATGACTTTAGGAAAATTATTAGTATCTGAGTACCTCAGTTTCCACATTTGAAAATGAGGATAGTGGTATTTCTATTGTGTCTTAGAGAAGTGTCAGTAGTATTAAATTAAATAGTTCATGAAATGCCCTAAGAACAGAGACAGCAATAGCATAGAGTCAATAATAGGATCATAATTCTTTAGCTCTCTTCTGTTGTTCCTTAATATGTCACACTCTGCTACAGCCACAGAAAATACAGCAATGATATTAAAAAAATATTTGAGAAAGGAATCTGCTAATATGTCTTTTTAGGAGCTGAAAAGGTCATGAAGAACATGTTTCCACTTCTGCCTGTTGTTTAACACAGTTGTTTTGTCACTTGTGTGCAAGGTGTCAGATAATGACAGTCTATCAAAAAGAGAAAATATGAGTGCTTAGGTAAATTTTATATTCATGGAAGAAGTAAAACATATGTATTAAATTTAAAAAAAATAATATAATAGAAGCACTTAAAATTTACTAAGCATTATTATATGCTGCTGATTCAAGCCCAAAGAACTGGAAGTAACAGACAGATATAGGATCCAAACCTAGAAAAGGTGAAGATGTCCACATATGTATTTCATGTAGTCCACATCCTCAATGAAACTCCCTTTAAACTCATTAGCAGCCCATAGTAGATTCCATCATGGAGGTGGTGTAAAGAGTTCTGATGGCATAAAGCAAAAGCATGTTTCACTGCTAACCAAAAGGTTGGCACTTTGCATCCACCAGCTGTTCTACAGGAGATAGATGGACAGTCCCCTTCCAATAAGATTTACTGGCTAGGAAATTCACTGGAGGGTGCATTTGAGCTGGAATCAACTCAATACCTCTAATAAGGTCTCATCAAGGAAAGTACTATATAACATCAGACTTCATCAATGGAATGACTATATAATAACAGCCAAATCAGAGAATTACAGCCAGTCACATTGACACACAAGTTTAACTATCACCGACCACCTTTTGTTAACTTGCCATCTCTACACATCCCTTGAGCTATAACCTTAAAGACAACTGTAAAAATCATACTTCCAACACAATTGGAAATTAGTATAACTGGAAATTAAGTGCACTTGCCCCATTTAGGGAGCTTTGGTGACCTAGTGATAAGAAACTATGATGCAATGCCAAAGCCACATGGTTTGAATCCACCAGCTTCTCTCTGGGAAAAAAGATGGGCATTCTCCTCTTGTCCTCATGCTGCCTATGAAAACCCATTGGAAGGTCAGCTATGGTTTGGTTCTGACTCAGTGGCACACGTTGATGATGACAGCTGGTCTAGTGAAAAGAAACTGTGCTACAGTCCTATAGGTACATGGCTCAAATCCACCAGCTGGATAAGGACAGGCAATCTCCTCCCACGCAGCTAACTACCCCTGAAAAGCAGCTAGAGGGTCAATTGTGGGTCCGTTCCAACTCAATGGAACACCACAACAACAACAACCACCCTTTTTATATATGTTATTTTATTTTCTTGTCAAGAACACCAAAAGATTACATGTACATATATAAGGAAGAAGTGTAATCAATGCCTATAGGAGCAGCTCATTTTTGCAGTCACATGGTTGTAACTGGTATTTAGAATTACTTTGTTCTATTGTTGTGTTGTATTTCCTTTCCCTTCAACAAACATCTTAGCTGATTGTGATTCTTTGCCTGGTAAGTGACCAAAACCTTCATTCTTAAAGAGTCTGAGCCATTAGCAATTATATTCAAATTGAGTTGCTATAACTTTCAATTGTCTCTAATCACTGGTGAGATAGTACTTAGAGATGACCTAAAGAATTAAAGAATCTGCTATTGGAACTTTGGTCTGAAGCATTTGGATTCTGTAAGATGTAAGCTGATTGGTAGTTTTGATTTCATTAACAATCAGCTGTGGGCTAGAAGCCATTTGTTTAAATCAATCAGGACCCTGTGGCCAGGCCTTTGTGATCAAAATCTGGTTAAACCCCATGGCCTGTGGCCTACTCATAACATTTGGTGTCAAGACTGAGTTGCTATTAGAAACGCAAACTAAATTGGTGATTTATTGTGTTTTGGAGAGAACACTGTTCTTGTTGGTACAGCACTTGTCTGTCAGTTTGCTGTACTGAGATAACATATGACTTGCTGTGCCACTGGTGTTAAATGCCATAAGGGTTACCCATGATGGAAAGATTTTAGTAGAGCTCTCAGGTTAATCATAGGGTTGCACAATTCAATGGGTGGGTGGGGTGAAGGAAATGGGAAGGATCTTTTGTGAAAAACAATGTATTAAAACTTTGTAAATAAATCAGAAATTTAATTTTTTTTTAAAAAGCAGACTAGGAAGTAGGATTCTCCATCCATTTCTTAAATATCTGGCCTCTGAAAACCCTTTGAATATGTTGACTGCCACAATGGGCTCTAGTGTGTCAGGAAGTATGAAGATGACACAAGACAGGGTGAGGTTCAGATCTGCTGTTCATAGGGTTACTATGAATCATACTCGACTAGATAGCACCTAATAACAACTTCTTTACTTCCATGATGTTGTGTTGATCTTATCTCCCTTTGATAACCAGGGTCAGTCACATCAGACAATGTAACTCCCACCTCTGTCTGTTGACCATAGTCATGAGCAGCCCAAAGTGGCTAGGTGGCATTCTTCACTTCCAGTTTTGTTGCATCAACTTGTATCTCCAGGTAGCAGTATTTCTCTTTTTGAAACTAAGACTTCCAGGTCCAAAAACATGGATTTTGCAGTGACGGAAAGTAAAAAATGTTGAGCGGGTCACTAGGAGTAATAGTAAATTGTAGAACTCTCATTTCCAACTCTTTTTTTTTTATTTTCCTGGGCTTGTCAATCCTAGCTAGCAGAGAAGCAGCTCAATATATACCAGAAATTGGTTTGTTTAACATATAAAGCCTCCTGAAGAATTGCCCCAATCCTTCAAGGTTGCTGTAACTGTGTCTTTAAAAGGTCATTGCATCATCAGATATAAAGAATATGATTAGAACAGAGAATTTCAAAATCCCTAACTCATTGTTTTACTTAATTTATTTGAAGTACATCCCTTCATCTGAGGTAAGATACCAAGACAGTGCATAAGACGTCCTGTAAGTCAACAGATGGCAGTCTTGGAAGAAACATTGCCGACAGGGAAGGGAAATCCTCACCTTTTCCATGATGGAAGCAAACCTATGTATTTGAGCTGCCACCAGTTTTCTGGTTGATCATCCTCAGGATTGGCTTCATATCAGGGACTCAGTGTTAGTTCTAATCGCTGGCACGTTAGACACTCATCAGTGACTGTAACCAAGTCAGCATTCGTGAGGAGAAGTCCACTTTGCTAAGCTCATGCATTTCTTCCACCTAGGCCAACCAGGTGCATATTTTGTTAGTTAGCCCATCGGGCAATGACAGGAGTGTCTAGTGAAAAATACTGACTGGTTTCCACCGAGTATGTCATCTGTTCCACATGATTGTCAAATGGTCCCCTACCAAGGTCATCCTTTGGTAAGCAATTCATATGAGACACAAATATCTTCACTTCTTTGGCCCATTCTATTATTAAATGCTTCTTTAACAGAGACAGCACAAGTGGAAGGCTTTAACAAACTAAAAATATGTTCTCTTACAGTATAGGAAGCTAGAACTCTAAATTCCAGCTCTACAGGAAGGTCCCTTCTGTCTGCAGTAGGGGAACATCCTTGTCCTCTGAGCTCTGTAGGCACAATCTTCCCTGGAGACCTCATGTGCTCAGGACTTCTCAATGTCAAGAAGCATCACTGCACACGGTCCCAGGTGTGAAAAATGATACTTTACTTCTAGTGATTATTCTTGGTGATATGAAGGGTTCCCCAGCTCTCAGCTTACTTTTCTCCCTTTTTTTTTTAATTTATCCTGGGATATAAGATATTCCTGATCCTATTCTAGGGAAACTCCCCTTAACTCCTTATTAGGACTGTAATAGATTTATGGAATTTTTCATTACACCTTTAATCTGGTTCATCAAATCATAGAGGATAACTACATCTATGTATCATGAGCATATATTTAGTGAAGGGAGGATACAATTCATCCTTTGACATGTACACACATATATCTACCCCATAACTTCTTGTCACCAGTTTTGCATCATTTTCTTTTCAAGCCCCTAAGCATGCAGCCAAAATGCCCCACACAGCCTGTGACCCAATATACACCTATGCACACGATCATTTCTCTTTCCAAGTTAAATGTGCATTCAGGTGCAGTGCCTGGCAGCCTATCCATTGTAAAGCCTTCTCTTCACCACTGTCATTCAGGAAGATCTTGGAAAGAAGCTGCTGTGTCAGTGCAGATAGAGATACTGTTTGGAGTCCTTGGCAGTCCCCTGTTGGGGAACCACAACCCAGACTCTGAGGATTTTGGAACAAAGCCCTGTTGTCCTTTACAGATAATTATTCTCCTTTTCAGAAGCAGCTTCTGACATGCTACTGGGTCTTAGTAAAGACTAAATGGCTAATTATGACTGCCAAGTAGAATTGGAAGTTGTCTGACCCTCAGAGTCATAGAGCAGAAATCCCTCATTAAATGGAGGCAATATAGACACAGGGTCCACTGTGAGATGGACTTAGCTAGAACTCCATTAATAACTTGGCCTCCTGCTTGTACTGGTGGGACTGCAATGATGTTTAGAGTCTCCTGGAATTAGTGTCAGTTCAGAGTCAGTGTCCAATAATCCTCAAAAAGGCTGTTCCTTCCTTTTTTCCCAGCAAACTATCACTCTTGTTAAGGTCATAGGTCCTTTGGAGAAGGCTGGGAGAAAGATTAAAAGTATAAATTTTGTTCAGTATTAGTGAGATTCTTCCTCAAGGGACTCACTGTCCCCTTCACTCACTGTCTGTGGGTCTGTAAACTGACTTAAGGCTAGCAGTTGAGTGACAGGGAGTCTGTGCTGTCAATTCAAGTTGGACTGCTGTTCACCTGACCTTGGAGTCTGCTTTTAGAGATCAAGTAAAAATTTTTGCCTTCTAAACCTGGAAAAATCCATGTAGAATGGGTTCTACTATTGATTGCCCGAGATGAGAATAAGAGGGCCTTTTCCTGTTTGTGAGAAATGTTTTTCCAGCCTTCCTCCAATCATGCCCACCCAAGCATACTGATCCACAGGTACGCACAACTCAGTCCATTTCCTGCAGTGCAGTCCAAGTCTGACTACCATCATGCTACCAAGGAAACCACTGAAGAGCTAGGCTCCTCTCATAGCTTCTCCTGGAGACTAGCTTTGCAAAACATGGGCCATGGCCCAACAGCACTAAAACACTTGAGGGTTAATTTGAAATATTATAGCTTGGTTCTCTGTGAGAATCACTCAATCAAAATCTGTATTCTAGTAAGATGTGCTTGACATTCATATACAAATTATGACTCCAGAAGACGTGTCTTGAGGAAGCTCCCTGTTTAGCCCCTTGCCTGCCTTTGGCAGTGACAAGTCTTCCCCACCTCAGCAAAATACCCATCACATCTGGGTATCTCAAGTTCAAAGGAGAAGCAGCAAATTCTTCTCCCTCGATTTCACTGTGAGTCTCATTTTCTGTCCTCTTTATCCAGCATCTATACCAGAGACATGCATGAGTCATACCCGAGCAAGGATGCTTGTTGTTCAAAAGAGACCGTAGATAAAATTTTAATGAGTGGACTTAGAGGGAGCCCCCATCCATCTGTCATTTGGTTGTATGTTATGGTTTGATTCTTGTTAAAATGTGGAAGCTATGCCACCAGTATTGCAGATTTCAGCAAAACTACCCATGCTGGCAAGGTAGCGGTAGCTACCTTGGTAAAAAAAAAAAAAAAAAAAAGACCTGGTAATCCACTTCTGAAAATAAGCCACTGAAAGCCCTGTGGATCACAACAGGCCATTTTCTCTCTAACTCGCTTTGGACCCATCATCAGGAGGGATCGATCATTTCTGGTGAAGCTGAGGGCAAGCGAGGGTGAAGAAGACCTTCAGTGAGGTGAATTTGCACAAGTGGATTCAACAGCCGATTAAAACCTGATTGTGATGATGATGCAGGATGGGCATCTAACAATGAAAACAGTGAGTGGGAGAGACATGTAGGCTTCAGGGCCTCAGGAGAGGCTGGCACTGTAATTTTAACTGTAACTGTAAGTGAAAGCTGTGCTGAGTACATGAATGACCACCTGAAAGGCTTGGAGTTGAGCAGTCTCCAGGACAGAGGTGTGGCCTCTCTGCATAAGTAGACGTATCCAATCATCACCAAGCTTACTCAACCAACCAAGTATATTTCAATATAGAGAAGGAGATGGAGAAAGAGGAAACACAAGAGTGCAAAGGGATAATGTGATATTTCTGAAAGATTGTTTGGGGACCCTTTCCACATTGTAGTGAGGACCAAGCCTTAGGAACAGAGACTCGTGGTTTAGAAATTCTGGTTGTGGGCATATATTGAGATTCAAATATGTACTCCCTATAACTAAGTTATATCCTGTAATAAACAAGCTCATAAATCAATAGATAGATGCTGCTAAAAGCTAGATTTTGAGGCAAGTTTCTCCTTTCAGTGGTATTTAGTGCCAGGTTTCTGGGGGGAAAATAGAGCAGTAAAGTTTCTTGGCATTTTTACATCACTTAAAAAGATTGTTATGCAGCCAAGATGAACTATCAATAGCAATGCAGATGCCTAATATTGAAAATATAAGATTATTAAGCATTATGGATATTGATCAGAGAGCAAATTAAACATGCCCTATGTCCTTATGTCAGGGTTTAATATTTTACCATAAGAATTCCCTGATCATCATTACTTTCCTTCCTTACACTGGTGTTTAGTGACCTGTCAGTTGGAACTGCATTAAGGGAACAGTGGTAAGTACTAAAGGTACCCATAAAGTGTCAATAAATTGCATAAGTAGGAGGTTTTACCATTCTGCAGGTGACACAGAGACAGATAGTTTCCCATGAATGAGTTTCTGGGATAAAACTTTATATGGATGGTAATGGAGAGATTCCATTTTTAGCGGGTGTTGTGGCTGAGAAGCTAAATTAATTTGCCTTGTCTAGTTCAGGAGCTTCATCTGCTACATTAGGGGCCTCTTGTATGGCTGACGAAATGTACTTGTCTGCTTACAGCTTTATTTGCCACTCTTGCCTTATGTAGACCCACTAAAATCCTCACAGCCTGTTCTTCTTGCAAAGAACCCAGATCTGCCAATGTTGTTGTTGTTGTTATGTGCTGTCAAGTCATTTGCGACGACTCATAGCAACCCTATGCACAACAGCCCTAAACCCTGCTCTCTTCTGCACCAACTGCACTGCCTCTGACACACCCATCCCAATTACCCCAGTCACC
>NW_006399893.1:6092090-6095595 GCF_000299155.1 Elephantulus edwardii | reverse complement strand
TGTCCTGTAGAACTCCTGTGTAGATTATGTTTTCCTTTCTGCCCGAGGGCCTGCCCGCCTTTGAAAGATGACTCTTCCTTATTATCTGAGGTGACTTCCCCTTGTGTGCCACTCCCAAGCTTCCCTTCTGCCCAGGAGCAAGCTCTCGCTGTCCTCAAGGGCCTCTTCCCGCAGTTTTTCCTGGGTACCTTTGAAAGACGCCTCTTCGTTATTGTCTGAGGTAACTTCCCCTTGAGTTAAAAATTTTATTTATTTTTCTGTTGTTGAAAATATGCACAGCAAAGCACACACCAATTGAGCAGCATCTGTGGGTACAATTTTATGATAACAATTCTATTCTTCAAGTTGTGCCACTACTGCTACTCTCCTTTTTGAATTGTTTCTTCCCCCATTAGCATAAACTCACTTCCTCTTAAGCTTTCTATGTCTCTTTCATGTTGCTATTACTACTTTGATCCCATATAGATGGTTATTTTATTTTATTTTGTTTTATTATTATTTTGTGTGTGTGTGTGTGTGTGTGTGTGTACTATCAAATTGAATCTGACTGGTACAGGAGGAGAATGCCCCTCCTTCTCCAGCAGAGCATCTGGTGGATTTGAACCTTGTACCACCTCTGCGATTGCAATGCAGTTTCTTGCCACTAGGCCACCAAAACGCCCTTGATCCCATATAGATTATTCTTAATAGAGCATAATTCTCTTTTAAAGGGAGGGAGAGGGGAGTAAAATTGAATGCATAGATAAGTTGGTTGAAGGGGAAAGACAGATAGTAATGAGTGGATTAGCTGTTGTAATTAATTAACTAAAGTGTGATTAACAATATAGGACAAAAGATTTATGAGTAATGCTAAAGCGTACATTCTTTATTAGTGAACTAACTATTGTTTTAGGAAGACTTCTGGGAATATTTTTGACTTAAGGTTTAAAAAGCATCTTTACACATACTTAGGTAGTAGTATCAAGAGTTCATCTAGCCTCTAGCCCTAGAATGTCTGGACTCTGTGAGACTTGTAAATTCTGTTCTTCATTTCTCCCCTTTTGATCAGGATTCTTCTATAGACTTTTTGATCAAAATGTTCAATAATGATAGCTGCACACCACCCAGTTCTTCTGTTCTGATGGCAAAGGAGGTGATTGTTCATGGGTGGAATCCGCCACATGTTCTATATACTACTTGTATTCTTTACCATGACCTGGGAGGTAGAGCAGTAGCATTAAAACATGTTTTTTTTTTGAGTATTTATTTATTTAGTTATAAAATAATTTTCATGAGCATTTACAGAGATTTTGAATTTCCATTCATTCATTGCTGCACTTCTCTCCCCGCCCCGCCCTCCCCTGCCCCCCCCACCAGTTTGCTCCTCTCTTATCATCTCAATTAACTGGAATGTTCAATGAGACCATAACCCTGAACCTCTGAACCTATGAGGATTTTGCCCAACTTATACCAATTCAAGTTTTTGCAGGGATACAATTTGTTGACAGCAATTATAACTGTCTCTGCAGCCCATCTGTTAATATTTCCATAACAATCAGCCTTCCGTTCTTAAAAACTGTCATCTCTATACATTTGTTCTTTCTTATCATTTTACTTAAGAAAAATCATGACCATTTTTTTTGTCCTTTTGGGCAATGGCTACAGATGGCAGACGAAGACTCAAAGCCTTTGAGTTGTGGGTTTTGGAGAAGAATCCTGACATCCCATGGAATACAAAAAGAAAAGATATTTCTCAGAGAAAGTGAAACCAGGGACCTCTTTGGAGGCAGGATGTTGAAGCTTCATCTCACATACTTTAAGCATGTTGTTAAGAGGGGCCAGACTTTGGAAGAGGACATCATGCTTTGAAAGATACAGTGTTAACAAAAGAGGAAGACCAGAGGATTGAGATGCACTGATGCAGTGACTATAACAAGTATATCAGAACTGGTGCACTCAGGTACATCAAAGATGGCAAGGATGGTAAAGAATGGGACAGGGTTCAGATCAGTTTTCATAGGGTTGCGACGAGATGAAGTTGGCTCGATAGCACATAACAACACTTAATGAAAATATTATTCATTCTCCATTGAATAGACTTAGCGCCCTGTCAAAAATCAATTGACTATAGATTGAAACAATGTGGGTTTATTGTTTGACTCTCAATTCTATAGCATTGATCTATGTGTGTATTGTTATACCAGTACCATTCTGTTTTTATGAGTGTAGCTGTGTGGTATGTTTAAAATGTAAAATAAGTTGAGTCCTACATTATTCTTCTATTTCAGTGTTGCTTAACTATTTGAGGCCTCTTGCCATCCCATGTAAAGTTAAGGATTGTTTTTCTATTTCTGAAAAGAAGGCTATTGGAAATTTGATGTGCATTGTGTTCACTTTCTCAATCACTGGGTATTGCACTTTAACATCCAATAATAACTCTTCCATTCTGTTAATGGAACATGTTTTAATTAAGTTTTCTTTAATCTCTTTTAGTATTGTTTTTAGTTTTATTATATCAGTTCTTCATTTTCCTGGTTAGATTTATTCCTAGATATTTCATTCTCTTACATGCTATTATAAATTAAATGTGTCCCCTTAAGATCCCTTTCTGACTTCTCATTGCTGGTTTGTAGAAATCCATGTTTTTTGTTTGTTTGAACTTGTGCTCAGAAATTTTGTTCAATCCCTCTATTTGGTCTGTAAGTTTTCTTATGGACTCTGAGATTTTCTACATATTTTTATGCATATAGCATTCATATAATAGAACTTGTTAGGTTTTTGGGTTTTTAGGTTTTTGTGTGTGGTTTTGGATGGGTTTTTTTGTTGGGTTTTGTTTGTTTATTTTTGGTTGGGTGGGAGTTTTATTGCCACTAGCAACACACAAAAAAATTAAAAAAAAATTCTTTCATTGATATACAATTCCCCCTGCCCCAAGTACACTCCACTATGCAAACTTAATTCTGGACTCTTGTGATAACCATAATACCCTACCATATATCACTTTTAACCTGTTCTCTCCCTCATCTGTTTCAATGCAGTATACATAATTTAACCAGTTTTTCTCATTCGTACCCCAACCCTAATGTGAGTCCTATTCTACAACAGTGTCACCATGCAGCATTTGTCCTTTGGTGACTGAGATATTTCAATCAGCATAATGTCCTCCAGGGTCACCTATTTTTAATAATATTTCATGAGTTCCATGTTTTTCAACACAATGTAGTATTTCATTGTGTGAATACACCACAGCTTCTCTATCCATCCATCCATTTGTTGATGGGCACTTCGATTGTTTCGAACTCCTTGCTATTGTGAACAAAGCCACGATAAACATGGGTGTGCATATATCTGCTTGGGTGGCAGTTATGGTTTCTTTGGGGTATATTTGGGATATATGCTGGGTCAAATGGTATCTCTAGTTGCAACTTTTTGAGAAAGCGCCACAGTGCCTTCCATAGTGGTTGCACCATTTTACACTTCCACCAACAGTGAATAAAGATTCCAGTTTCTCCACAACCTCGCCAGC
>NW_006399893.1:6077423-6091815 GCF_000299155.1 Elephantulus edwardii | reverse complement strand
GGTTGGAGAAGTTTTTGGATGTGCATAGGGATTTGATTCTTAGAAGGTTCCATTCATCTGTTTTATCTTCTCCTGGTTGTAGAGATTGTACTTTTTAAAAAATTAATTTTAATGAACATTTACAGAGACTTTGGATTTCCGTTCATTCCTTGTTGCATTTTTCTCTGTCCACCCCTCCCCCCAGTTCACTCTTCTCTTTGAAAAGTGAAAGAAAAATTCTTTCATTATTATTCAATCCCTCCCCTCAAGTCCACTCCACTATGCAGCCTTCGTTCTGGACTCCTGTCATGACAATAATACCGAATCACATATCCCTTTTAAATAGTTCTCTCCATCATCTATTTCAATGCAGTATGCATTATTTATTCCCTCTTTCTCAGTCTCCCCTCAACCGTCAGTCCTGTTTTACAACAGTGGCACTATGCAGTATTTGCCTTTTTGTGACTGAGATATTTCACTCTGTATAATGTCCTCCAGGGTCAGCCATTTGGAATAATATTGCGTGAGTTTCTTGCTTTTCAATGCAGCATAATATTCCATTGTGTGAATATACCACAGCTTCTCTATCCATTCGTTTGTTGATGGGCCCTTAGGTTGTTTCCATCTCTTTGCTATTGTGAACAAAGCCACGATAAAGATGGGTGTGAGCATTGTACTTTTTAAAAAAATTACTTTTGGGGGAAGGGCACTAATTGCAAAATTACATAAGCTCATTAATGGCATGCACATTATTGACATAAAACACAATTTTTGATATGAGAACCCTCTATTGTTTGGACAGCCAACTAACTATGAAACATTTTATCTTTTATAATAGAATCTCTTGATATTAAAGTTTTGTTTTCTATGGCACATGGTTTCCTGTAAGATGTCACCAGATATACCATAGACATTTTATTCTTATTTAGAATGTTGTTGAAGCCAGTGGGACCACAGGTATAACTTGGTAGAGCTGTTTCATGCTACAAACGAAGACATTCAAATCCATGAAGGTTACAGTCTTTCTTTTCTCAAGGTCGCATGGCTAATGGCAAGGTGTTGTCTTTGATCCAGGGTGCTCTGGTGGTGTAGTCTGTAGGGGGTGGTGCAGTCTGTAGGGAGTGGTGCTGCTAATTCAAAGGTGGTGCCTCTTTGGAGGTGAGAGTGACTCTACAAGAGAAAGATGGTCAGTCTCCTTTAGTGCCGTTCACGTCCTTCAAAATCCAGAAAGTAGTCAGCTATAAGTTGGGTCTGACTCATCAGCAATAAGGTGAATTAGACCCTGTGATCCAGGTGACTAGAGTTGCTATTTAGTGCTCATACTCGCTCATGAACCTTATAATAAAAGATGCTTAAGGTAGAGTTTTACTCTGCCATATTCTTTTCATTATATTGTTGTTGTTATATGCCATCAAGTCGCCTGTAACTCATAGTGACCCTGTCCTGAGCCAGTCTCACTGACTCCAACACACCAACCCCCATTACCCTAGACACTGTGTCAATCCATCTCATCTGGGATCTTTCTCTCCTGTGCTCTCCCGCCATCTTTCCGAACATGATGTCCTTCTCTAAGAACTTGTCCCTCCTGGCCATCTGTACAAAGTATGGGAGATGGAACTTCAAAATCCTAGCCTGCAATGAGCAGTCTAGTTTTACTCTCTCCAGGGCACACCTGTTAGATTTTTTGGTTGTCCCTGTAATGTTCAGTACTCTTTCCTAGCACCACATCTCAAAAGCATAGATTCTTCTTCTGTCATCTTAAGTCATTGTCGAGGTTTTGATGTTGACCTGATTTTTTGCCTGTGTGACTGTGTAAAGTGAGGCAGCACCCATGAGTGTCACAGTTCAACTGACCTCCAGAGAGGTTTCAGTGAGTGATTCTTTTTCAGAACTAGGTAAGCAGGCCTTTTTTAGGAAGAGCCTTTAGATAGACTTGAACCTCCAACCTCTCATATAATAATGATTGTTTGTAATACTTAAGGACTTTTATTATAGGGCAGACACCTTTATATATACTTCTAGAAACTCTTTTTGGTCTTTACACCAAACTTATGAGGTAGATGGTATTACCATTCACTCACTCACTCATGGCTGAGGAATCAACATGAACTCAGAGCTTGCATTCCAGTGGGCTTTCAGAGGCTGTAACTCACATGAGAGAAGATTTCCTATCTTTTTCCTACAGCACTGCTGGTGGATTTTACCACCCACCCTTGGGTTGGCCACACGACTCCCTAACCATTAGGCCATCGGAGCTACTTATAGGGTACATTGTATTATGAATCCTTTGAAAAATGAAAATGTGACTCTGAGAAATGAAAACATTGCCTCATCACCACAGAATAAGAAGCAGAGCCAAGATTTCAACCTGTAATCTGTCTGACTCCTTAATGGTAACTTGTAACAATTATATTGTTTCCTTCCCCCTAGATGTGAAGTTGCATTGGTATATATTCTGTCCTAAGCAAAATCCTGGCTAACAACTGCCCCACTTTTTCAGGAACACCAGCTGAATGGAAAATCCGGAACCCCCACTTTAAGATGTGCTAGTTTGGGGGTACCTCTTCCCAGTCATCTCTGTCCTGCAAACAGCTGCAGCAGCAGCGAGCTGTCCCTGACAAGCACCTGCAGCGAGTACTCCAGCGGCTCCTCATACACATGGAATGATGGAAAGACCCCCGGGAAGAGGGTAAGGAACTCACACCTCCAAGAGAGCCAGAAAAGCATCGTGTGTGTGTGTGTGTGTGTGTGTGTGTGTGTGTGTGTGTGTGTGTGTGTGTGTGTGTTGCCGTTGAGTCAACCATGACCCATAGTGACCAGCTCCTGCACCATCCTCAAATCTAATAGGAGTTGTTAATAAGGGGAATGGCAAGAAAGAACTGAACATTTTCGGAGTACTTATTCATCTGTTCTTCACAAAAACCACACAGGGAGAGCAGATGGAATGCACAGATGTGGGCAGGTGAGAGGGATGGCACACATGACCATTCATTAAAAAAACAAAAAGGGAAGAATTACACAATTAGATACTTGTTTACCTTTAGAAAAGGAAATTGGTGCAGAGAGGCTCTTACTCCCCAGAGGTGATGGGCCATGGGTCACCTGACACACCAATGATGGAGTAGAATGATCTGGCCAAGTGACCTGCTATCCTGGGAGGGAGTTTGGGAAGACATTCCTTTTTGTGCTTTGGTGGATGGCACCAAGATCAGACTGCAGTGCAGGGCCCCGGAGCACAGGAGCTTCCAGCTCTCACACCCGCTCAGATGTTCCAGTTAGTTCTGCAGCCCTCGTGCATTGCTGTAATAATCATCACTTGCTGTGCCTTCTTGCTATAAATACTGAGCAGGGTCATTCAGCAAGCTGTTGCAGACCACAAAAATTCCAAGGGAAAATTCTCTCCAATAGAATAAGAGAGATAGATGGTGGGTTATCCCAGGGGGAAAAAAAATGACCCAAAGGTTTAGGAGTCTCTCTCTCTCTCGTAGAAATTTACCCCTCAAGAATGTCATGTGCTATGTTGACCTTCTCTACTCAATCCTGTTGCCTCATCCAAAACTGAATAACATAAATCAGAGGACGGCTTAGCAGGGAGAGGGAACCACAGTAAAAGCCAGGACTCACAGCCTGAGAGAGGGTGGACATATCCCTAGCAATATTCTAGACATTCCTTTAGCAGCTTTTTAAAGAACTCCTACTGCTAAATTATTCTCACCTGCAAAGCTAAGGTCCTGCCACTCTGAACAAACGTTTTTACATACTACTTTAGTAATTTCGTAGTGTTGGAGAAAAATAAAAGAGCACACAGGCTCATTAAACTCCAAAGCATGGTGTTTGGAAATCATTGTTCCTCATATTTTATATCAATTTAATTTTAATATTTCAGAAGCAGAGACAGTAAGGGAGGAAAATCCATAACTCTTGGAAAATATTGGTGAGGGAGTCACTGTAACACACCTTGGAAAAGAACTCAGAAAAAGATGTCAAGTGTGAATTTAGCACTGATTCTTTTGGACTCCTAGTTCCAGTGCGAAGTGTGGGACTGGAGTGTCACTGAAATTGCTGCCTCCAAGGGCCTTGCCAGAGCTCAGAGTATGAACTCAAGGGGTGTGGCTCCTCCTGGGGAGATAATGACAGATCTTTTTTTTCCTCTGTTGTTATCACCAACTCCCAGCACCCCCTGCTCTTTTCTTTTCCCTATCAGACATCTTTCTCTCTCTCTCTCTTGTTCTCTCTCTCACACTCTCCTTCCCACCTTCCCTCTCCCTCTCTCTTATTATATCTTTTTTCTGAAATTCTTCTAGTTAGAGATATTCGTGAAATTCTAAGGAAACCTCTCCCTTGATGGAAGAAAATGAAGGTTCTTAAGACACTTCATCCACCTGCAGATGTGTTCATGCAGAGATATAATAGGGCTTTCCTATAGTGTGGTCATGGAGCACCACATGTACCTGGTACATCACACATTTGAAAACTTCCACTTCTCAAGACCCTGGAAAACTAGGCTCCATCCAAGTACCCCTGTGCAGCTAGTAACATACTTCAACTTAAATCCACCAGATGCTCTGCTGGAGAAGGAGAGGGCAATCTCCTCCTGTACCAGTCAGATCTGATTTGATGGTACACGTAAAAATAATACACTAAAAATTAAAAAAAAAATAAAAACATACCTCAACTTGTTAACTTCTATTATTCAAAGAACAATCTGCATTTCTAACTGCATGCCAATTGCTCATCTTATATTAACTACTCTGATTAGTTAGTTAATACAATGTGAATCTAAATATGAATATAGCACTAACATATAGAATAATAAATATATGGATATTGACTCTCTTTAGCTCATGAGTATCTTTTTGTGTGGGAGCAGGAAAGAAGGATGTGTGGCGTGCACCAATCTCCATCTCACTGAAGAATTAATGGGTATCAATGAGCAGTTACCCTGTGAAACAGCTCGTGCACATTCGAAGCGATCAGTCATATAATGCTCACAACAGCCTTATGAGGTGTGTCATGCAGCTCTCCCATTTTGCAGATGAGGACTGATGTGCTGAAGAGATAAAGAGCCCATGATCTTACAGTCAACAAGTGGCAGAGCTGGGAACCAGGTCTTAGAGCCTCGCTCACCCAGTCTGCCTTTGTGGACATTCTGATTGAGCTTAAAGCTTGGAGAGTTTCTCTGTAGTTGTAAAACCAAGAATGGTTTTGTCTTTAAAAAAAAAATTGTAAAACTTTGTAAGACAATTAAAAAAAAAATTTGTAAAACAATTGTAAAAATTTATTATTGAGGCAAGAATTGGAAAAGGACTTTGAGCATGAAAGGAGCCTCTGCATGGCACAATAAAGAAACCCATCTCCTAATGGAGGTCAGAGGGTGGAATCCACCCAGAGTGAATTCTGAAAAGACAGCCGTTGAAAACCTCATGGAGTTGAGTGCTACACAAACACACATATTCCACCTCATTTCACCATGAGGTGGAATCTAGCTCAGCGGGGACTGGTTCTGGACACAGTGAGCCCAAAGTCCTCCCCGATCAGCAGCACCATTTAACCAACCACACATCGTCTAGAGCCACTGTCTTCGAGCTTTTTCCAACCAGGGATGAAGTTGCCTGTGAGAAACACAGGATCCTCCCCACCAGCCTCTTCACAGGGCATTTGTGTTTTGCTTTTGCTTTTCTTTTTAAGTTTCCATGTTACCCTAAACTTTTCTCAAGTAGTTGGATACCGTGACCTCCTGAGGAAAACTGGCTGAGAAATATGACTTATCTCATGTGACTCTAAGCCAGGGCTCTTCAGCAGCTGATGCCAGGATGAAGCAAAGCACAGCTTGGCAGACCCTGGATGAGTCTGTGAGGAGGTGGGCATCAGAGCTAAGCACCACTTCTATGGGGGTGGACAAATCTGCCTTTCCCTAGCTTGGCCTGGAGTACTCCTGCCTGGCTTCTCTCCTTTATTGTTCCTGTGGCTATGGGGACCATGGAAATCCTTCAGGCCAAGTCCTGCCTGCCCAGTGGTTAGTCTATAAGACCCAGTCTCACTAAAGGGATTTCTCCTCATGTTGAACAAGTTTTCAAAGGTGAAAGGAAAGGAGGGAGAAGAGGGGAGCCTTGCCAAAAAGCATCTGCCTCCAGCATCTTCAGACCTAGAGTATTTTGGCGAGTATTCTTTTACTGAAATAATAAGTAAGCATGTATACATTATTGATAACAAGAGAAATTTTGATGTAAATGTCTGAGATATAAACAAATGTTAAGAGTTCATTAGAAAGGTCAGCTTCCAAAAGACATGTTCTGGATATGCGTATGTATTATTAGTATGCAGAGTGAGCCCTTAAGTAAATGCACTTCTGAAATGATGGGATTCATCCATGGAATCCTCGATGTTAATCATATGGGCTTTTACAAAAGTAAGAGGGGAGCCCCCACATCCCACATTTTCCCTCTGCTGATTTGTTGTTAAATTGTGCGAGCTCCATTTGGAATTATTTCTGTTCTGACACTGATTATTAAAGAGGGGAGTGGCCCAGCCTGACCCTTCAACATGAACAGGACTGAAGACTCTAACCACCACGCCTGGACACAGGCGTTCGGACCTCTGCATAGTCAGTTTTGAACTGATTTGGAAGCTTCAGACTATCAAAGGAGGCTCCAGGGAAGCTGTGGGTTCAATCTTCACTCCTCCTCTTACAACTGTATGGTCTGAGGATGACTAATCTCTCTGAATCTCCATTTGCTTCATAGCAAAATGAAGAGTAGGCTGTCTCTCTCACAGTGTTGTTTTGAAATTCATTTACTCTGTAAGTGACTGTAAGTGAGATGCTCAGTAAGTGTTAGTTTCTTCCTCTACCTTTTTGGTTTGTTTTGTTGTTGTTGTTGTTGTTGTTTTGTCTTTATAACAAGTAAGGGAAAATAAGAAATATCTATATAGCATGCAGTTTCCCTTGACATTTCCTGTAAACTTTTCAGAAACTAACGCTGGTCTTCGAGAAAGCACCAAGGGCAGGAAAGAGACCTTTCTCGGTTGTGTTGATAGGTGCTATTGAGGCAGCAACCAGTAGCAGTGGGCCTGTGGACAGCAGAAAAAACACTGCTGAGTCCTGCACTGTTCTCGCAGTCTGCTGTGCCCATGCAACTACCCTGTTAGCCCGTCTCATTGAGGATCCTCTGGTCTTTTACTGTCCTTCCACTTTTCCTAGCATGATACCCTTTACTATGGACTAGCTTCTCCTGACAACATGCCCAGAGTAGGTGAAATAAAATCTCTCTTTGCTCACTCCAAGGACCACCCCAGTGGCACTATTCTGAGATATATGCTTCTGTTCTCTTGAAAGCTCATAGTATGTATGTTCAATATTCTTCACCAGTATCACAATGCGAAGACATCAGTTTTTCTTCCTCAGGCTTCTTTATTCATTCTCTAACTTTCACATGCATATGAAGCAATTAAAAAATACTATGAAAGACACCTTTAATGTCTTTAAATTTAAAGACACCTTTAGATTTAAATTTAAATTTAAAGACACCTTTAGATGTCTTTAAAATGACATCTTTGCACGTAAGCACTTTAAACAGGTCCTTGGTAGAAGATGCATCCAATATCATGTAATTCTCCCTACTTCCTATATGGACTCTGTTGTGGGGCCATATTGATCTTGTAGATAGTCTTCAACTGTCCTTTAAATATATCTTTCCCAGCTCTAGTTCTTAAGCATTTTCTAGCTAGAAGGCTCATAATTACCCTCAGATTCTAAATATGTCCAGCAGCTTTACATATGTAAGAGTGTTGTTGTTATTGTTGTTGTTGTTGTTATGTTGTCATTGTTGTTTACCATGAAGTTGGAACCAACCCGTAGGTGACCCTCTAGTGGGTTTTCAGAGGCAGTTAATTGTGCAAGAGGAGATTGCCCACCCTTCTCCCGAGTTAGCTAATATATGCACTAATTAATTAATTCAATCTAGTTATATTTCTTGGAGAGGGACATCATGCTTGGAACAGTTGGGGTCAGTGAAAAAGAGAAGACCCTCAGCCTGATGGATTGACACGGTGACTGCAGCAATGGGCTCAAGTGTATCTGAGATGCTGAGGATGGCACAGGATAGGACAGGGTCAGATCTGCCCTTCACAGGGTCACTGTGGGCCATGCTTGACTCAACGGCACCTAATAACAACAACAGTGATAAATTCTTTTCTTTATTTGGAATTCAGATGATTCAGCCCTTGCTAATATCTATTTTGTTTCCTCCTAGCAGTCTTCACAAAACTGGGATAAAAGGCTAAGTATTGGTTCGTCACTCCCGAGTGGCTTTGCTAGCACAACAGATGCGCTACCTCCAACTCGTATCAAGGAAAGTCATATTTTGGAAGGACTAAAGAAACTACAGAAGCGGAAAGTGCTCCTTGAAACCCCCTCCATGGTAACCAAATGGGGCTACAAAGATTGCATGAATTCAAATGAAGGAATCTATTCTCCGGGAGTTAAGTGCACCAGCCTCAAGGCCTGCTCACCCTGCCAGCCAGCTGCTGTGGGGAGCCCCTGCAAAGAGCAACACAAGGCGTTTGCTTATGACACGGATTCCCACGATGATGCTGATGAGGACCCAGCCTCCGTGGCCCTGCTCCACACGCTTCCAGACCAGCGCTGCAGGCTGAGTGGCTGCAGATTAACCCAGAGTGCTTCCAACAGTCTGCTTGGCTGGGAACCGAGTGGAAAGTCCTTTTTAGAAGGTGCTGCCTTGATTTACCCCAGGGAGAGGCCTGAGAAGCTGAGCAGTTGTGTCAGCCACTGTCCCTTAGAGGGAAAGCTGTGCCCCAGAGGGCAGATGCCTCAGTTAGAAAGGACAGGAGGTGGCCACCACCAGGGCTGCCTGGCCCTCCGCCCCCAGCTCTCAGACACTGATGACAGTGAGACGCTGGATGAGCTGCACATCGGGAGCAGTGATGACAAGAGCCCCTCGGACCTGTCACTGGCTGCCGACACAGACCGGTCCGTGGAGAACCTGGACATCCTCCTTGCACTTGGAAAGCCTCAACGTGAGTCTCTTGATGAGAAGGAGAAGCAAGTACCCATCCACTTAGAGAACAAGCCAAAGACGTTTAGTTTCATTAAGCAGCGAAGGGTTGTGAAAAGGACTTCTTCAGAAGAATGTACAACACTGATATTTGACGCAGAAGATGGTGAGCCCATTGAGTTCAGCTCCCACCAGGCTGGAGCTCTCACTGTGAACGGGAAGGAAGTTTCCATCAGGCAGGCCTCTGCTGGGCCCACAGCCAGACACACTGACTTTTCACCTCAGGGAATTGCTCACGTGCAGCAGGGAGCTGGTGCCAGAGACTTTCTTTTCTTACATAGATCTGAAGTGGAAACTGAGCGAAACATTCCAGAAGACAGTGTCGATAATACTCCCTCAGCACCCACGGGACCTTGCGGCCTGAGGACAGTAACACAAAATAACACTCAGCGACAAAAGCTAGCCAGACTAGTGCACAATACATCCTGCCAGAGTGGCCCGAGGTCTTCAGTGTCCATGAGCATCCATCAAAAGCAAAATCTGACAAAAATACCTGCCCGGGGGAGGTCAGCATCTCAGAAATCAAAAATAACGGAGCCTGAAGCCTCCTCAGCGGGGCCCTCAGCTGAACTGGTGACCACTGACCAATCACCGGGCTTCATTCCTGGGAAGCTGTCCCAGTTCAAGGGGACCGAGAGCCCAGCACACCTTTTGGATTTACGGCCAGATTCACACATTCCACAGCACCTCACTCAACTTCCTCTAGGCTCCAGAACGCCCAGCAGAAGGGCCCCATGCTCCAAGAGTCCCATTCCAGGGTCACGGTTGCTGTCCAGGCCCCTCATGGAGCCAGGTGACCGTGGAGACCCCCCCACAAAGGATGCACAGCCTGACTTGGGACCAGAGGCTAGGGGAAAGTCCCCTCCTCTTCCCCCGGGAAGGTCCTTGTCACTACTGATCAGACCCAGTTATGACTATTTGTCACCATTTTCACCCAGCAAGCCTGAAGCCAGGGTTCCCAATGAAATGGCTAAGGCAGTGTTGAAACCCTCCCCTCCTAAAGGATCCTCCGCACCTCAGGCCATGACTGAAGTTCAGGGGAAGAAACCTTCCGTGGCCTTCAAAAAGCCCCTCTTCCCTAACCCTCCACCCTCCACAGACACCATGGTTCATGCCAGATGCCCTGGGCACCCCACCTCCAGCTCTTTTGCAGTGATGGCTCCTGTACCTCCAAAAGTCTCTCCAAAGAGAGGCATCCCTAAAACCTCTCCTCACCAGACCCCTGGGACCACAGAGGCAGACACAGGGTTTCACACTCCCAGGAACTGTCCCTCCACCCAAGAGGTCCTGGAAACACTGTCCTCCAAAAGTGTCTCCCCAGTAAGAAAAGGACAGCTGACCAACAGTGCCCCCACATCAACCAAGACCCCATTTTTAGAGTCATCATCCTCTCAGGTTAACACGCCCTCCCCAGTGACGCCCCAGAGAAGCCACAGTGCCATACCCGGCTGTCTCAGTGTTCATGAGAAAGGCCTGAAAACCCGCCTTCCGGTGGGCCTCAGAGCTCTCCTCAAATCTCCCCAATTGCTCAGGAAAAGTTCCACGGTGCCGGGGAAACATGAAAAGGACAGTCTAAACGAGGCCTCAAAAAGCTCGGTGGCTACAGGAAGGACTCAACAGGAGGACAGGAAGGCAGCGAGCCCCGCAGAGGATGGACAAAGCCTGAGCCTCCAGCCCAAAGACAGGCCATCCCAAGGGTGTTCCCAGGAGCAAGCCCTACTGGACCCACCAGAGCACTGTGTCCCAGGGGCTGATGGAGGAGATGGGGGAGAAAGCAAATCTGTGAAGCGATCACTATCCGCCAGCAAGCCGCACCTCAAACCAGCTCTGGGCATGAACGGGGCCAAAGCCCGCAGCCAGAGTTTCAGTGCTCACTCAGGGGACAAGCCCCCCACGCCGCCCACGGAAGGGGCCAGCAAGGTCCGCACGCAGATCATCACCAACACTGCAGACAGGGGCAGCTCCCTCACCCGACAGAGCTCCTTTCTGGAAGGCCTTCCGAGCAAGTCCCCTTTCCTTCCAGCCCCTGAGAGCCTGTCCCAAGCTGGGAGACCTCTGGGGCTCCCTTCCTCCCGCCAGAGCTCTCTGGGGAGCACAGGTAGCTCTAGCAGCCAGCACGACAGCCCAAGCAGGTTGCCTTTGAGGGTCCCTGCAGAACCCGAAGAGCTCATCAACCCTCCTGGGTCGGAAGACCAGCTGGCCTACACCCAGGGCAGCTGCCCCAGCGTGGTTGTGCCTGAAGAACAAGGCAGTGACCACTGCAGGTGCCCAACCACCCCAACAGGCTGTCCTCGTGTCCTGCAGAGCCCAGGGAGGGTGCAATGTTCAAGCAGTTTGGAAACAGGCAGGACACCCCTGGTGGAAACTTGCGGAAGGCATCCCAATACATCTGCTCCCAGGCTTGATGCTGTGAGTCCAGAAGCCCCGTTGTCACCATCCATTGAAGAAAAGGTCATGTTGTGCATTCAGGAGAACGTGGAGAAGGGCCAGGTGCCAACCAAGACCACCCCCACGGGCACCAAACAGAAGCCAGGGCCCTCATTTGCCAGCTGGTTTGGTTTCCGGAAGAGCAGGCTTCCAGCGCTCAGTAGCCGGAAGGCAGATGTCTCCAAAACCAAAGAGGAAAAGAAAGAAGCAAAGGGGCTAGGGTTTGGAAATAAGCAGCTAAATTCTGAGAGAAAGAAAGAGAAAAAGAAGCCTGAGGTACCAAGTGAGATGGAAAATGAGCTCAGGGGGGAAACTGAGTCAGCAGGTGGTCCAGAGGTTAGTTCCCACAGCAGACAGCACCCGAAGCCATCACAGGACATTTACAACCAATTGGAGTTTGAACCAAGAAATAAACCCAGCTCTGTCCCGTGTTCACCAAAAGATACCTTTATGGCGGAGCTTTTGAACAGGTAACTAGGGAGGAGAGGGTGGTGATGGAGGGGACCCTGCCCTGGTAAGTAGAATTATTGGCTTCTTAAACATTAAGTGTCAGGCAAGCATGTCTTTCATACAAGAAGAAATGCATTGCAGCAGTCTTTTCTACATTAGCCAGAATTTAAACAATGAAGTAAAAGTTTTCAATAAAATGATAATTCAGTGCCTGTTACTTTGTTAACCAAACCAATGATCTTTGAAATTAAAGAATGGGAAGTTTTACCAAGGTTGATGGAAATTCAACCTACGCTAAGAACCACAAATGCATCCGCATGGCATGAAATGGAAGAAATTAAGTACACGTTTTAAAGTATATTGGACTCATTGATTGTACCACGTAAATGTATACTTAGAAACTTTCCAGAAGTAACTACATTTTCTGCTGAAATGTGTTCAGCATTCATTCTTTCCAGTGGCTTTCACTTTACCTTCCCTCATGATCATAAAGGGAGCTCTCATGGCCTAGTGGATAAGGAGGTGTGCTGCCAACAAAAAGGCAAGTGGTTCAAATCCACCATCTGCTCTTAGGCAGAAATCTGGGCATTCTCCTCCTATGCAATGTACAGCCTCTGAAAACATGCTAGAGGGTCAGCTATGAGTAAATTCTGACTCAACACGGTACACAACAACAACATGATCGTAGAAGTAAAAACATTATTACTTTACCAAAGCTAAATTTACTATACAGTAGCTGAACCCTCAGATAAAGATTTGCTTAAAGTCCATGAAAACTACATATCACATAAAGGTCTAAAGCCAAAGAGATGCGTGGAGGTTAGTGTACGCGTTAAAGAATTGGAAAAAGTAGAGTGAAGAAAAGCAATATAATTTACCAGAGGAATCACTTTGTACCTGCAGAGTTGATAAGAAAGGAACTCACCAGACAGATGGTGGATCGAGTAACGTCTTTTACCAGAGTGTGTTAAAGGGCAGCTCCCAGGGCCCCTGTCTTGCTGGAAGCACTGTCAGCAATCAAGGAAACCACAAGAAAAACATCAAAACTAAAGTGGATGTGGACACACCAAATGATGCGCTGGTGAGTGCTCTCCCTGTCCTGGTTAGAATTATTCCTCTGTTCTGAGATGGGGTCCTGTGATGATGGGGAAATTTGGACAATAGATTTTAATGGGGGGAAATATGTCAAAGAAAAACAGACACAGAGAGAGAAGGTTTGGTGAGAACCTCAGGAGGAACCCAGCAGCTTGAGTGGGAATGGATGAGCCTGATTTCCACCAGCGAAGCCATTGTTTCAAACAGCAGTATAATCACCGTGCAAGGTGGGCAAATGTTGCTGCTGATGTCATCATCAAATTATAACCACGTGCTGGAGATCTGATGATAATCTCCAGCATTACCAACAACACTGACAGAATGAACATGATTATGAAACTCAGAGGATGAAACCATTTACAAGACTATTGGCTATTTGAATGCTTTGGCCTAGACACTACTTGCCATGTCTCCTAGACAGAAGATTTTAAGACTAAAATTTATTTTGGAGAATTGGTTCCCTGTCAACTTAGCCTTCAGATTGCAGAGGCCAGAACCCAGGTAGTTGATTTCCTTTAAATTAAAAAAAAAAAAGAGGGATTCATTTTTATATTTCTTCCAGTCATGATTATTTCAACTAATATTTTAACACTACCTTCAATTACATTTAATTCCCTTATATTATTTTAATGCTCAAATAATTGACTTAACGATGTTCATTTTTTCATGTACTTAAAACAAAATAATGCTCTCTTTACAGAATTAGTGTATCCACTTCTTGTACTCTCATAAGAGGCTGTAAAATGTAATACGTGCTACCCATTTTCTACGGGAAAACTTGAGTAATGGCATTTTTGTTGTTGAGTGATGTGAAAGTGGAAGCGATTTGTAAAGAGCTCATGGCTGTCATTATTAGTTGTTGTTTATTGTTAGGGGCTATTGAAGCTCTTGCGCCCGTACAGCCCCTAGGAATGAGACACTGTCTCATCTTGTTCCATTAATTGTTCCGTGTACTTTAGTTGACTACTACATGATGGACTGACGTGGTGACTGCAACATCAAGCTTGAACAAGGCAGAGAATGTGGCGTGGGCACAGGATAGGGCAAGGAAAGGACATTGTCACTTGCTGTTATTGTGGTTGTTAGGTGCTGTCCAGTCAGCTGTGACTCATACCAACCATGTGAACACAAAATCTCAACTTTGCCCCATCATGTGTAATCCCAGTAATCAAAGATGTGCTCAAACCCATTGTTACAGACATGGCATCCATCCATCTGCTAGAGAGTCTTCCTTTCTTTCTCCATTAACAGCAGTTACTAGTTACTAATCACTTGCTATGCATCAGAGAGTTGGACAATGACTAGGGAGGATAGAAGGAGAATTGATGCCTTTGAGCTTTGGTGCTGGAGAAGAGTATTGAATTTACCAT
>NW_006399893.1:6035169-6075728 GCF_000299155.1 Elephantulus edwardii | reverse complement strand
TTTAGTCCTAGGTCCATGATCCACCTTGAGTTGGTTTTTGTGTATGGAGTGAGGTGTGGGTCTTGCTTGAGTCTTTTGCAGATATTTTTCCAATTTGGAAGCAAGGATTCTGAAGCTTCGTCTGACATACATTGGACATGTTTCAAGTTGAGATCAATCCTTGGAGAGGGACATCATGTTTGGGAGGGTGGAGGGACAGCACAGTAGAGGAAGACCCTCAATGAGATGGGTTAATTCAGTGACTGGGGTAATGGGGGTGGGTGTGTCAGAGACTAAAATTGGGCTGTTGTACATAGGGTTGCTATGAGTTTCAAGTAACTTGATGGCACATAACAACAACTAGTTACTAACTATCATACTGAGCTCTGGTGACTTAGAAGTAGGGAATCATGCTGCCAACCCAAAGCTGCATGGTTTGAATCCACCAGCTGCTCCACAGGTGTGTAGTGGGGAAATATGGGTGTCTCATCCTGTGCAGTTTACAGCTCAGAAAACCAACAATTATATTTAATTATGGATGTTTAAGGTTTCTCAGAGACAAATGCTGTTCCATTTCTTCACTCAAATAGCCTTGACTCTCAAGAGCCATAAGATCATTTTTTAAACTCCCTGAAATCCTAGGCAGAGCATGTTCTTCATGGCAGTTTTCTGTTACGGTTGTTGCTTTAGTCTCTCCCACTTCCATTTTTTTTTGCCGTTGGATTCCTTGGTATCATTCCTTCTTTGAAAATGTAGATGTCCCCTGCATTATAAAACCACAAATTATAAGCATATCTAAGGCTGCCCTTGTCGTGTCACTGAAAGGGAAGAGAGAACGTGAACATGAAGAAATGTGCAGTGTGCCAGAAATCCAATCCAGCTGATCTCAAACTCCGGTAAGCCCCTTATCAGAGGTGCTGAAGTTAACTTGGTCCCATTTAATACAACTATGACAGCTAAGGGTATATCTTCACTGTACAGAAGTTATCAACAAGAAAAAGGCCCTGTGTTGGCTTTTACAATTTCATTTTTACTTTCTTATTGCTTCCCAGTGCTGGACTGATTTGCCATACTTGCTGTCTCTTCTTAGCAAGCTTTTCACATGGTAGCAATAAAGATCACTCGGTCTGTCCTTCTGGAGTATCTGCAAGAAACACTCCTACTATTATCTGGGAAGTTAAGAGATCCCCTAACCAACTCCAGAAATCCAGAATCAGCACAGCTGTGCTCATTTTCCTAGTCAGCTCCAAGAGAAAATTAGTCATGTTAGGAAGCGTTTTCTTACAGAGGAATATTATTAACCAGATAGCTGACCATTTCTTTAAATATAGAATGAAATACAGAATGAAATGCTTGGGCAGAGTTGGTAGAAGGGAAGGTGACAATCAAGTGGGATCCGCCCCCCTCCATAATCATCAGCACAGATTAGGCTGAAATTACTAATTTCAGAAAAAACATTGTGGTAATCTCTTGGGGGACTAATATAGGAATATTAGGTAAAACCTATCTAATAAAGGTTATGAACCGATATAGGAAGGAGATTAGATATAACGTAAGATGGATTCTAATACTGTGGCTCATTGGTGTGGTGACCCAGGAGTCTGTTAAAAGTTTGGAATTTAAGGGGCTTTCCCCAACTAGGATTCAGAACAAACCCACTATCTGCCTATGTTAGTACATGCTTTAAAGACACATTGTCAAGCAGTTAGAGATTAAAACAGCAACACATGATGCATTCATTACCAGTCAGACTTTTTCCTGACAAAAACCACTGTTCAAAAACCTTCTAACATAGCATGCCATCTCTTACTCTAACATTACATTTGCTTCAAAAGATCCTAAGGCATTGTCTTTCTTGTTCTCTCCAGTGACAGTCACAAAAGGACTGTTCTCACATCGCAGACCCTTCCATGCAGCAGTCCCCCACTTGGTGCACTGGTAATTGTGTATCCATTTCAGCATTGCTAGATCCATTCTGAAATATGCATAAATGTCTCATGGATACTTTGCTGAATTAAAATCTTTTTCCTCTCCTCTGAGCCTTAATTAGAGTCTTATGTCCCCATTTATGCCATCATTTGCAGGCCACTTAGCTCTAATTTTTGTGTAATTTAGACAAGGGCCCTGATGCCACTTTGGACTTTTATTTAAATGATATAAAAGCATTGTAATAGAAGAAAAGGCATTCTGAGGAGAGTTGCACTGGGATTAGGTCAGAAAGAGGTGCACTTTCTTTGCTACAAGTTGTAAATTTCGCCTTCCTGTGGATTTAGAGAATGTTCTGCAATGAGAAGTCTCAAAGAAGACAGCTCTAGGCTCCTATTTGAATATCCCTGGACAAAACAAAATCATTAACAGAATTAATGAGACCATATACCTTCATTACGCACTGGGAAAAGATGGCCATTTTAGTATGGGCATTTTAATTTAAATTATGGGTGCTCTCTTCACCCAGTGTTACATAGTCTGAAAAAAAATCACATATGCTTATTAAAAGGCTTCAAATATTATCCCATTAAAGTAATACACTAATGATGAAATAGCATAAAATAGTGCAGTAATTACATAAATTGTTATCATCTTATTAATTTCTGAAAAATGTTACCATTTCAGCTTCCTTCACTGAAGCAACACTGTTCTAAATGCTATTTTGATGCTAATAAGTACCATGCATATACTTCCCTCCTTTTTTGCAATGATTTCTAAATAACATAGAATGTAATGCCTCCCAGAGTTTTTGTCTCCAAGGATTGCTCCCTGTTGCACTTTGGTTCATTTTGATTCTTTATAATGAGCTTTGACACCAAAACTTTGTTCTTATGGGACATTCTTTTTTTTTTATTTTATTAATTTAGTTTGTTTCTTTTTCATTTCAATGACAGAGATTTTGGAATTCCATTCATTCATTGTTGCACCCTTCTCCCCGCACAACCCCCCCCCCATTTGCTCTTCTCCTTGAAAAGCAAAAGAAAAACTCCCTCATTGGTACACATTCCCCCCGCACCTCCCCAAACCCCACCCCCTACCCCCAAATATAATCCACTCTGCAACCCTCATTGCGTACTCCTACGATAAAACAATGCCCTAAAATATAATACTTTTAGACTATTCTCTCCCCCATAGACTTCAATAGTGTAAACATATGGGACATTCTTGGTGCCACGGTAATTAGAAAAAGAAATAAGTATAGAATTCCAAGTGACTAATGCCTTTCAAATATTGGATTTGATTCTGCAATGATGTATGTAGATTGGTCAGGAGTGAGCCATTTTCTCCCTTTCTGCATGTCTGTAAGTTCATTCTTCCCTGGCCTTTCTAAAGATAGGGTTCACTCAGATCGAATGGGTGCCATCATATTTAAAGGCCACCTACCTTTGATAGACTGGATTTGATGCAGTACTTGTCTGCAACAGCAGAGCTCCTAGAAATGGATGGTAGTTAAAGGTGTACTACTAGAAGACTCCATTGAAAGACGTATGACAAATATGAACCAAGAACAGTGCATACTAATTGCTAGTTAGTCACCTCACGTTGTTGTTGTTTTTATTGCTGTTGTTGTTAGGTGCTATCAAGTTGACTCCAAGTCATAGTGACCCTGTGAACAGCAGATCTGAACCTTGAACAAATCGTCCTCACCATTTCTGCCATGCTCACGTCCATGGTGGTAATCATTCTATCAACCCATCATCTCACTGATGGTCTTCCTCTCCTTCACTGACCCTATACATTTCCCAGCATGATTTCTCTCTCTGAGGACTGATTCCTCCTGAAAATATGCCCCAAGTAAGTGTGACAAAGTATCCTTGCCTTTAAGGAGCACTCTGGTTACACTTCCTCCATGAACATGTGTTTGTTCTTTTAGCAGTCCATAGGAACCCATGAGTCCAGTACTCTTTGCCCATACCACAATTCAGAGGCATCAATTCTTCTTCTTTTATACTTATTCTTTGTCCAATTTATAGATGTATAGGAAGCAATAGAAAATACCAAGGCTTGTATTAGGTTCACCTTAATCTTTAAACTGACATCTTTGCTCTTTAGGATGTTGGAGAAGTCTTTGGTAGCCTCTTTCCCTAATGACCATTGCTACCAATTGTTGCTTATGGATCCAAGCAAGGTGAATTGTTGACAGCATCAATCTTTTCTCCATCTATCATGATATTGCCTGTTGGTTCATGGGGAAGACTATTTATTGTCTTGACATTGAAATTTAATATATATTGAATGCTGCGGTCTTTGATCTTCTGCAACAAATGTTCCAAGTCCTCTTTTTAGCCAGCAAGGTTGTATCAGCTGCAGATTGTTGATGAGTCCTTCTCCAATACTGATTCTTATTCTTTTTCATACATATAGTTTGTATATAGACTGTATGAAGCAGTCACCTCATACTACTTGTTAGAATTTGTATGACTTATACTGACTTATGCCTGTTCTTGCGACAGCAACCCCTAGCCAGCAGACTTTCTGAGACAAGCATTAGCCAAACGTTTCTTTGGCTTTGTGACCACACTCCTTCTTTGCAGGACTTTGCCGTGTGCAGGCTGTCCCATATGAGTCTGTCTTTGGCAGATTACTAGCCCTGAGCCAGCAGCTTGATATCACTACCAATACTCCTACGTAACCAACTAACACTCCGACACCTAGCTACTGGAAGATCAAGAATGAAAACGAATTTTCATTTCAGTTTATGAAAAATATAATGAGTAAAGGGAATCTGCTGCCAAAATAAATTACATCTCCCATTTCAATAGGCAAATGGTTTGTTTTTAAAAATTATTTGCCAGTTTGCCTTAAAATCTCCATTTATATCTAACATCTCTGTTTGTTTATGTTTGACCTCTATGCTTATGTATTATTAGAGCTGTCAGTGATGCCATTCTGGGTCACTCTCCATTTCCCTTCTCTTTGTGTCCTCTTCATCCATTCCTTTCAATTTCAGAATCGTCTGCCTCTAGTGGCCCAAGGAAGCTGGAAGAACGTGGAGCCTTGTCCACAAAGCATGTTCTTCTGACCAGAAGCCGTATTTCCTGCTTGCTGTTTAGTGCATGTAGCCCTAGAAAGTATCAAACCTAGGAGCTAATGGGCAGGACTGCACTATGGCTTCTGGTGTTTTTGTGCTGGGTTTGGGTTTTTTGGGTTGTTTTTTTTTTCCTCAGTATGATACATAGAGAAAGATGATGTTTTAACTGAGGGGTTGCCTAGAGAATAAGTACAGAAGGAAGCATCAGAGTTTAAAACATAAAAGCACACTGATTTTTCTTCTGTTCTTAAATAAAAATATGGATTAAGAATACTTGGAAAATTGCCTTCATATATGGCTAACAGACACTGAGAAAGTAAAAGCCATTTGAGGAAAGGAAGGTCTGATAAAGATAGCTACAGTAATGCACGACATCCTGACAAATGGAGCAAAAGCAAAGGTCTCAGGGGTCAGGAGTGGCCAGACTAGAACTGAGATGCTGTGTAAACTTCAGCAAATCACTAGCCCTCTCTGAGCCTCTTTTTATCTATAAGAGGAGAAATAGTTCTGATTATCTGCTTCTTTAGAGTTACACAGGCTGATGGCGATGATTTGCTCACATCCCACCATGCTAGCAGGGCACCTCTGAAGTTTAAAATTGATAAATTTAGAAACAATCCAAAGGAAATGTTATTTTACATAACAAGTGGGGAAAATATTATAGAATATATTGCTGGCATAGACTGAAATTATTTATAGATTTCTTTGGAGTTCCTATAAATGAAGAGAAGGCTCCTGAAGGATTATTAATGGAAATGGACATATTTACAGGATATATTCCTATCCCTTTGTCAGGCTATCTGTGGTTACCTAATCTTCAACAAATCACTGAGTTAGGTGAACCCAAAGACAAAGAAGTAGCATTTTTTTTTGGCAGATATCAATTTTTTTAAATTATTTTTTTTCTTCATTATTGACCATTTTCTTCCTCCCTGCCTCCTACATCCCACCCGGCGAGGCATCCTTTGTTCCAGATTGTTGTCATACATAAAATGCATAATCATACATTCCTTTCAGACAGTTCTCATCTGTTCTAATGCAGTGTTTATTTTGTATCCACTCCTTTTTATTCGCCTCATCTTCTTTTTCATTAATTACATATTTTATTGGTTTGCATATAATGATTTATAAGACATCATGTTTTATGCATGTACACTGTGTTTTATACAATCTTTCCATTTACACTGTATTACACTAATGTATATTGTGGGTTTTCGTCCCTTAAAATCATCTTACATTCATGTAAGTATGTAAGACAGCTACTTCATACCTTGTGCTTTAATATATCCCCATTTGAGATAGATAATTTCTGATTTGCCCATCCCTAGGGAACAAGCACATCCCTTTTACTTAATGATCTTTTTTAAAAATTATGTATTGGTTTGCTTATAAAGTGTTTATACATTGTGCTTCACACTATTCTTCATTCATATTGTGTTTCATATGATCATTACCATATATTAAGTTTTATAAAATTAATCACCATTGGACCTTGCCTATCATTACCCTATCTTTTCACCTCGATCCTTCTCATTTCCTTACCTCCCACTCCCTCCACCCAACAAACTGTGCAACCCTGTAGTTTTGCTCCTATCCATCCTCACCTTTCCACTCACACTCCTTCCCCCCATGGGCCCCCGTACATGTTTTACTAGTTATCCTTCTATTTTTGCAATAATTATCATATGCAGTACTTGTCTTTATGAGACTAAGCTAATTCACTCAGTATAATGTTTTTTGGTCTCTCCTAAGTTATATAGTACTTTTCTAAATTATTGCTCCTGAGTGCTGCATAGTTTTCCATTGTGTGAATGCCCCACAATTTCTCAATCCATTCAGTTGCAGTTAAATATTTAGGCTGCTTCCTTGTTCTTGCGATAGTGAATAATGCTGCTATGAACACTGGTGTATAAATCTCCATTTGTGTCTCAGTTCTAATTTCCTTGAAGTATATTCCTAGTGATGGAATAGCTAAATCATACGGAGTTTCCATGTTCAACTTTTTGAGGAAACATCAAACTGTCTTCCAGAGTGGTTGTACCATTTTGCAATCCCACCAAGAAAGTAAGAGAGTTCTCACCTCTCCACATCCTCTCCAACATTTATTACTTACTAAACTTTGCCACTGCTACTGGGGTGAGCTAGTATCTCATTGTGGGTTTGATTTGCTTATCTCTTATTGCCAGTGATATTGGCCATTTCTTCATGTGTCTATTGGCCATCTGAATGTCACCCACTGTGAAAAGTCTTTCCATATCTTTTGCCCATTTTGTAATTGGGTTATCAGTCTTTTTCTTGTGGAGGATCTGTAGGATTCTGTAAACTTTTGAGATCCTTGTCTGAGATGATATTGCCAAATATTTGTTCCCAGACAGTAGGTCTTCTTTTCACTCTGTTGGGAAATGTTTTTTATTTACATAGGGATTTAATCTTTAGCAGGTCCTATTCATCCATTTTATTCTCTCCAGATTGTGCATTTCTGGCTGTATTTAACAGTCTCTTTATACCACAAACGAGGCGTTTGAAGCTTTGTTTCAGTTTGTCTTTTATGATCTTTATGGTTTTGGGCTATACTCCCGGGTCTCTGATCCACTTTGAGTTGATTTTTGTGTGTGGTGTGAGATGTGGATCCTTTTCCTGCTTTCTGCAGGTAGCAGTCCAGTTTTGTTAATACAACACCGTTTGTTGGAGAGGTTATTATTTTCCCATTTGATAGATTTTATTTCTTTGTTGAATGTCAGTTAACCACAGATCAAGAGGTTTTCGATTCTGTTCCATTGTTCTATGTGCCTGTCATTGTACCAGTACTATGCCACTTAGGTTAGCACCATTCTGTAGTAGGTTTTGAGGTCAAGGAGTGCTATGCCTCCCATTTCATTTTTGCTTTTCAGAAGTGCTTTGTTTATCTGGGGTCTCTTTCCTCTCCAAATAAACTTCATAATTTTCCTTTTGAACTCCTTGAATAAAAGGAAAAGGAACAGTTGTAAGCAAACCTTAATGATTGGAATGTGGAATTTGAAAAGCTTGAATGTAGGAAAATTGAGCATTTTTTTTAATTGAGCATTTTTAAGAAAGAAATATAATGCATAAATACTAGGTATTGGCTTAATGAGATGGATTGGCCTTGAATATTTTTATTTACACAGTCATATGCCAGAGATGAAAAGGGGAGGTAAAATGGGATTGTTTTCGTAATTTAAAAAGTCATTTCTAGATCCATCTTGAAATACAATGTTATCAGGACAATATCCATACACATACAAAGAAGTCAAATGAATACCACTATAATCCAAATATATCTATATCTATGTATCTATATATCATCTATATATCTATATCTATAGCTACCTCAACAACAAGAGCCAAAGAGGAGGAAATAGGAGATTTCTATCAAGTTTTGTGGTCAGAGATCAATTGAATATGCATTAATAATATTGTGGGACTGGAAAGAAAAATATGGAAAGAGAGGAGAATGATCAGTAGTCAGAACACATAGACTTGGTGACAGAAATGATGATGGAGATAGAATGATGGAATTCCGTACAATTAATTATATAGTCATTGCAAATACCTTTTATAAGAAACATAAAGGCAGACTATACACATGCATTTCAATTAATTGTATACCTATAAATCACACTGATTACATCTGTGGAAAAAATTAGTGGAGAAGCTCAATATCATATCTGAAAACTAGGCCACGTGCTGATTCTGGAAAAGACTGTCAACTACCCATATGCAAGTTCAAATTAAAGCTAAAGAAGGTTAAATAAAATCCACAGGAGCCAAAATTTGACCTTGAGTCTATCCCTCCTGAATTTAAAAACCATCTCAGAAACAAGTTTGAGGCCTTGAACATTAATGAGCAAAGACCAGATGAGCTGTGGGTGGATATCAAGAATGTCATCCAGGAAGAATACAAAAGATCATTACAAAAACAGAGGAGAAAGAAAAGACCAAGATAGATGTCAGAAGAGACTCTGAATATTGCACTAGACAACCAAGAAGCCAAAGCAAAGGGAAGAATTTAAGGAGCTGAACAGAAGATTTCAAAACGCAACCAGGAAGAGAAAGTAAAGCATTATAACTAAAAATGCAAAGAACTGGAGTCAGAAAATAAAAATGGCCAAACTCGCTTAGCATTTCTTAAGCTGAAGGAATTAAAGAACAAATTCAAGCCTCAAGTAGCAATACTTAAGGATGTGTTTGGCAGAATATTAAATTATCCAGAAAGCATTAAAAGAAGATGGAAGGAGTATACAGAGTCACTGTACCACAAGGAATGGACTGACACAAAAGTATTTCATGAAACACATATGAGCAGGAGTCTATGGTGATGAAGAAGTTCAAGTTGCTCTGAAGGAATTGGCAAAAAATAAGGCTCAGAGTATTGATGGCATACTATTGGCATGTTTCAACAAAAATATACTGCCCTGGATGTGCTTGCTAAGTTGTGCCAAGAAATCTCAAGGACAACCATCTGGCCAACTGACTGGAAGAAATCTATATTTGTTGTCATTCCAAAGAAATGTAACTCAACAGAATGTGGAAATTATCAAACAATATCATTAATATCACATGAAAGCAAGATTCTGCAGAAAATTATCCAAAAATGACTGGAACAGCACATCAACAGAGAAGTGCCAGAAGTGCTGGTTGGGTTTAGAAGAGGCCATAGTATTAGGGATATTGTAGCTAATGTTAGATGGATTTTGGCTGAAAGCCAGGAATGCCAAAAGAATGTCTGTGTTTCATTGACCAGGCGGAGGCATTTGACTGTGTGGATCACAACAAACTGTGGCTCTGAGAAGAATGGTAATCCCAGAACACTTGATTGTGCTTATACAAAATCTATACTTGGATCAGGAGGCAATTGTCAGAACAGAGCAAGCAGACACTGCATGGTTCAAAATCAGGAAAGGTGTACAGCAGGGATGCATCCTATCTCCATACCTTTTCAATCTGTATGCAGAACAGATCATGTGGGAGTCTGGGTTCTATGAGAAGAAATGTGGCATCAGGATTGGAGGAAGACTCATAAACAGTCTATGATATGCAGATGACACAACCTTGCTTGCTAAAAACTAAAGAAGATCTGAGGCATTTGCTGCAGAAGATCGAGGACTATAGCCTTAAAAGTATAGAATATCAACATTAAGAAAACAAAGATTCTCACCACTGGGCTGATAGATAGTAGATTGAGAGTGTTAACAGCTTTAGTTTGCTTGGCTCCACAGTCAACACTCTTGGTACCAGCAGCCAGGAAATTAAAAGACAAATTGCATTGGGAAAGTCTGCTGTCAGGGACATTTCCAGAGTATTGAAAGAGTAACAATGTCAGCCTGGAGACTAAGGTGTGCCTGATCCAAGCCATGATCTTCAGAATTACTTGCTATGCATTCGAAAGCTGCACAATGACTAGGGATAATAGAAGGATAATTGATGCCTTTGAGTTGTACTGGAGAAGAATATTGAATCTACCATGGACTGCTTGGAGAACAAACAGGTTCATCCTGGAGAGGGTAAACCCAGGCTGCTCTTTGGAGTCAAAGATTCTGAAGCTCCATGTGACAAACTTTGGGTATGTTGCAAGGAGGGACCAATCTTTGGAGAGGGACATCATGCTTGGAGGGTGGAGGGACAGCACAAGAGAGGAAGACCCTCAATGAGATAGATTGACTCAGTGATTGAGGTAATGGGGATAGATGTGTCAGAGACAATAAGGTTGGCTCCAGATAAAGCAGGGTTCAGAGCTGTTGTACATAGTATCGCTGATTTGAAAGTGACTCAAAGGCACACAACAACAATATCGATATTGGGATTGCTTTGAACACATAGATTGCTTTTGGTAGGATTTTCATTTTCACAATATTGAGTCTTCCTGTACATGAACAGGTAGCATTTTTCCAATTAGAGAGACCTAAATATCTATCCACTCTTTCCCCATTCTCTCCCCAACTCCTTATGTCTGTGTTATTTTATAACAGCAGCATTATTCAGTATTTGTTCTTTTGTGACTGAAATATTTCACTCAGCATAAATGTCCTCCAGCCTCCCTCATGTTTTGTAATGTTTTATGACTTGTTTTTCACTGCTACATAACATTCCATTGTGTGATTGTACCATAGTTTTTCTATCCATTTGTTTGTTGGTGAGCAAAGGGGTTGCTATTGTGAATAATGCAGCAATAAACATTGGTGTGCATTAATCTCTTTGAGCAGTGGCTCTGGTCTCTTTAGGGCATATTCCCAATACTGGAATTTCTGGGTTAAATGATATTTCTATTTCCAACTTTTTGAGAGAAAAAGAAAAGTTGCACCAGACTGCCTTCCATAGTGGCTGTACCATTATACATCCTCACCAGCAGTGAAAAAGTTCCAATCTCCCCACAACCTCACGTCTGTGTATTGTTTCCTGCCCTGTTTAACTTTGCTGTTGCTGTTGGGATGAAGTAGCATTTTAGCTTTGCTCTTACTTAGCATTTCTGCTTTTCCTCTTTGTCTTTCATAAATGTATGCTACTACACAGTTAGGTGATGAGGGCTGCTTATCCCATTCTCACACTTTGTGTGTGTGTGTGTGTGTGTGTGTGTGTGTGTGTGTGTGTGTGAAGGTTCCACTAAGCAGAGAAGTACAAGTCAACTCTCCTCAATCACTCCTTGTAAAGGTTAAGTTAACTGGTCCAATACTCTCTTGAGCTTGCTGTCATCCGTTTACCAGCATCTACAGAGTAAACATTGATTACACTTTAATATTGGTGCCTCAGTCATAAAATATAAATAATTGATCTTATTGCATTAAGTATGAAAAATAGGAGGTAAAAAGTACAAAGGTAAATCTAGCTCAAGGTCAGCATGCAAGCTTGTGACTTCCTCCATTGTATCAAATAAAGGTTTCTGCACATTCCACACAACCGCCTGGCCAAATCCATGGAGGATTTGTAATTGTGTGTGTCCACACAGAACCTCATTGCATTACACAGCTCACGTTATCAACATTGGCTGCCCAGATAACTGGCTGGAAGGAATGGTAAAACAGCCAGGCAGGGTCATTCTGTCTTAATATTGAAGTCAAATCTACAAAAGGCATAGTGGAACAGATATTTGAGAAAAACACAGTTACCGCAAATGAACACGAATCTGGAGACAGACTTCCTGTTTATGACTCTCAGCTTCACCACATTATTGTTAATTATCTTTTCTTTTCTCAGAGACTGTCTCTAAAATAATGTTAACACTGGCACCTGTCACAGAGGGTGTTTGCGGACTTTGAGCTTAAACAGTCCCTCCCACTGTAAGAGTCCTGTGTCTTTACAATTGTTGGGGTTGTTGATATTGGTACTAATTCTCCTGCTGATATTAGAGACCTAGATTTTAATGCCAGCCTCACCACTAACTTTATTGTATTCTCCTTAAGAAAACTTGCTGGACTTCAAAGCTGTCATGTGTAAAATACTCCAAGATTTCATTGCATTTTTTTCTAGAGTGCCAGTTGGTGCTATATCATCAGGCACTTGGATATTTGAGCTAAAATATAAAGGGAATGCTTTTGACCTGAAATAGCTGGGTAAACATCTTAGGGCTCAAGTTCACTGAGCACACAGCACAATCACCTCATGTTTCATTCTGGAAAGAAAAAAAAAGAATCATTTTATCAGAGAGTTATATCCTAAGGAAAGGGTCAGAAGACTGAATGTTGTTGTGTACCATCAAATTCAAACCGACCCATAACTGACTCTCCAGCAGGTTTTTAGAGACAGTAAATCATAAAGGTGGAGATAGCTCATCCTTCTCCCTAAGAATTGAAGCGCAGCTTCTAACCACTAGACCATCGGAGCTCCCTGGAGACCTAACATAGATCTTTATTCTTACTAAAATAACTTGTGGAAGTCATTGACTCTAGAAGAATCTGATCTCCTTAAGCTTTAATTTATTCTAACTTTACTAGATATGGAAATCCAAATTTGGTGTCTCTAAAATCTTGGGCACAACAGGACACCCTGTAAATCCTCACTTTTGGAACTGGGGTTATATTGTTGAAAATATGCTCTTAAATTAAAACTTGTAATAAAGCTAAATGATGGGTTGGGTGGGAAAATACATACACAGATACACACCTTTGTGACTGAATACATTATAATGATGATTGAAAAGATTTGGTTAATATAATAAATGAGAACTTTTAGTCTTTTCTTGTTGTTGCAGACAAAAGAAGCAAATGAAAGCCTGCAAGAAGATGAGGAAGATGCTGTTGTGGACTCTGCATTTCAGAGCCACGTCCTAGGTAAAAACGCATGCCTGGTCCATCTTTAACTGTGGGACAATGTCTACATGCTTTCATCTTTATGACACGGTGTGTTCCTGGGCATCAGGTCTAGAAGAGACTGAATTTTAACTTCACACATGGTTAGTGCCTATATAAGTGAAGTCAGTGGCCTGGTTTGACTTCTCTTGGTCAAAGAACTGAACTAAGTGGCTAACAACAGAATGATCAGCCATGGATGAATGCTTTGGTTTGAGCCTGGTTATGTCCTCCTCAAAATAACCCCAATGTAAGCCAAGCCCTGGATAAAGCATATAGCTGGGAGGAAGGGCATTTGGAAAGAAGTGAAAGTGAAAGCAGATAGTCTCTTTAGAAAATATATGACCCCAAGTAAAGAAGGGGCCATCCTCCCAGGAAGGGAAGCAGCTGGGAGGTCCAGTATCTCTGAGGCGGGGTGGTTATATACTGTGGGCTTCCTTATTTGGGCGTGCCTTGGGGCGGGGGGGGCTGGGCCAATGGGATGATGTCATGAAGAGTTTGAACTATGATGGGTGATCCCTATTTAAGCCATTGTTCTTGCATCTTTCTTGTGTCTAAACTAACTAACTATTTTACTTTGACCGTAGTCTACCTTTACTGCACATGTCAGGGCTGAGGTACTATGTTTAAGGCTATATTGTGACTGACTGCCTCTGAAAACCTGCCAGAGCATCAGTTGTGGGTCAGTTCCAACTCAATGGTACACAACAAGAAGAAGAAGAAGCAAACATGACCTTCTGCCGCCTCATCAGTATTTGTATCAACATTCTTGTATCTTAGGTTCTGTCTGACTTTGCCTGATTCTGACCTTAACAGTTATTGTCTGTATCTTCAAAACTGAAAACTACCCTAAAATAAGGTAGTCAAAGCAGTTTGAAGAAAGCATTGCAATGTCTTTTAGTTCAAGACAAAAAATACAAGGAAATGAGCTGACGATTTCCAACTTGATAAGAAGTGAAAACTTATCAGTGCAAAAATAGAATTGACTCTGAGTCTAAATAATGTCCCTCTGAGAAGCATATTAACTCTGAATTAACCCTATCTCTATTACTGCATCCAGAAATATTTATTGTAAACATTTATTGAGTGAAGATGGGAAGTGGTAACTACCTACATTAGATATTTTTTCCATTGAGTATTTTTAAGCATAGAACCAAATAAATGAAATATAGTTTTACATAATCTTCAGCTTGTGTTTCTCATCACTGCAATTGGTTAGAACTCTGATTACAGATATGTAGTGCTGTCTCTGAGATAACTCTGGCATGCCAGCTATACCTTGAAATTGTTCATGGTCCCAGACTTCAGAGTCAGGTTCCCAATGCAGAGGGACTTTGCTGTTACATTTTCAGCAGCCAGGAGGTAACTGGTGATAGAGGAACTGTCTGTGATTGTGATCCTTGTCAGGAGATAGAAGAGATGATAACTTTAATAGCTCCTGGCCACCTTAGACACATAAAGAATGAGTTGTTTCTCAGCCTCTGAAAACAGCTGGGAATGTTTGCATGCAGATTATCTAGCTCTTCCCAGACACCAATGCAGGACAGAATGAATCATTTCTCCAAATCATATTTGGGCAGAGGGTTAGAGTGAGTGCTGGACTCCAGACCATGACAGGTCCTTCAGGTTTCGGGTTCCGGCGCAGTCATTATGCCCAGATCCTATCTTTCCACTAGCTGCCAGGGCTCAGCATCCCACTGCTCCTGGACCCATGATGGTATGGTCTCTGCCTATTGTCTAGTGTATGCAGCATCCCACAAACTATTACTTACAGTTGCCTCAGGAAATTGTTGTACCCTACAGTTTAATGAGACTGGTGCCCTGTTATTCTTCTTCTCATTTATAATTGGGGATGAAAAAGTCCTAACAAACAGCTAAATGAGTGCAGCCTGAGTAAGATTATTATTCTAAAAGGGTGTCCTTTATTATAGTTGTCAATGGAAAAGGCTTAAATTGGTATCAGTTCTGTGTAGTTAGCTAATAACACAAGTTGTATACTGTTTTCTAGACTTCAGTCTTGACGATATGCAAAGCCCTACTGAGTCATCATTTTTCCCTAATGAGGCATTCTTGATCCTGTAAAATGTATAAAACTAGAGGCTGAATATTTCTCAAAGAAGCATACCCATCTAAGTATTTTTAAGTGCGCTAGCAATCCCCTAGTTCTCTACTATCGAATATGGTCACCATTAACCACATGTGTCTATTTAAATGGAATGAAATGAAAAAATTCACTTTCTCCATCACACTCACCACATGCCGGGGCTCAGTGGCTACATATTCAATATGTTCTGCGTGATCATTTTCAACACTGCAGAAAGTCCCCTTGGACAGCGCTTCCCTAGATTGCTCAGCCCCGGTTATGTGCCATCAAATCAATTCCAACTCATAGCAGACACATGTGACAGAATGCAAATGCCCCATAGAAGGGAGCTCTGGTGGCCTAGTGACAAGGAGTTGTGCTGCAGTCCCAAAGGCCCACAGTTTGAATCCACCAGATGCTCCGCTGGAGAAGGAGAGGCAATCTCCTCCTGTGGCAGTTGGATCTGATTCGACAGCACACAGCAAGTAATAAAAAGAAAAAAAACCAAAAAATTTAAAAAAACAAACAAATGCCCCATAGAGTTTCCTAAGTTGTAATCTTCTTAAAAGTAGATCTGCAGGTATCTTCTCCTCCAGAGCCACTGGTTGGTTCAAATGACCAGCCTTTTGACTTAGTACTTAACCAATGAAGCAGGAGGAGAATGTGGTGCTGGCAAGGAATAGTGCATGGACTGCCACAAGAGCAAACAAACCTGCCTTGAAGGAAATGCAGCTGCACTGATTCTTAGAAGCAAGGATGGCAAAGCCTTCGTTGCACACACTTTGAGTGTGTTGCCAGAATGGGCCAGTCTTTATGGAAGGAAATCAGCAAAATGGAGGAACACCGTCAGCCAGCCAGATTGACACAGTGGCTTCAACAATCAGCTAACACATAGCGTAGGATGTCAGGAAGTGGGAAGATGGTGCAGGGCAGGGTTCAAATCTGTTGTTCATAGGGTTGCTATAGATTACACTCAACTCAACGGCACCTAACAGCAACAACATAGTGGAAATTACTAGGATTTTAAGGATTAGGCAGGGTTTGGTTCAGTTATACATGTTGTCATGTGCCATCAAATTGCCTGTGACCTATAGTGTTCTTTTGTACAGCAACTCTGAAGCCTGTCCTGTCCTGAGCCAGTCTCACTAGTTCCAGCACAACAACCTCAATTACCCCAGTTACTGTATCAATTCATCTCATCTGGGGTCTTCCTCTCCTGTGCTGTCCTTCCACCCTTCCGAGCATGATGTCCTTCTCCAAGGACCGGTCTCTCCTAGCCACATGCCCAAAGTATGTGAGACAGAGCTTCAAAATTCTAGCCTCCAAGGAGAGACTTGGTTTTACCCTCTCAAAGACAGATATATTTGTTTTCTTGGAAGTAGTCTGTGATATGTTCAAGGCTCTTCTCCAGCCTCACAACTTGAAGGCATCTATTCTTCTTCTGTCATCCTTAGTCATCCAGCTTTCTGATGCATAGCAAGTAATGATGAAGGCCATGGCCTGGATTAGGTGCACCTTAGTCTCTAGACTGACATTGCTCAACAAGGATCTTCCTCTCCTGAGCTGTCCCTTCATCCTCCAAAGCATGACGTCCCTCTCCAAGGACTGATCCCACCTTGAAACTAGTATTAAGTATAAAAAAAAAATTCCTAAAAAAATATGAGACTTAGAAAGTCCTGGAAAGTGAAGAAACTATGAGTTAATGAATTTTCAGAAATCCTGAAAATTGAGTGATATCCACCAAAACACAGATGCATGGTAAACTTTCGTGAAATGAATGGTACTTGTTTTGCCCACCATCCTAAAAGATTTACAAAGAAAAAGCTACTCAGTCATCCAATAGCCAAATGTCTAGTTGGTGTTAAGTGTCATAGTGACCCTATGCACAGTAGCTCTGAACTCTTCCCTATCCTGAGCCAATCTCACATCTCCAACACTTCTATCCCATTACTCCATTTATGGAGTCAATCTGTCTCATCCAGGGTCTTCCTCTCTTGTACTGTTCCTACACCCTTCTAAGCATGATGTCCCTCTCCCAGGACTGGTCCCTCCTGGCAACATGCCCAAGGTATGTGAAATGGAGCTTCAAAATCCTTGCCGCCAAGGAGTAGCATGGCTTCACCTTCTTCAAGACAGACCTTTTTGTTCTCTTGGCAGTCGATGGTATATGCAATACTCATTGGACGAGGTACACCTTAGAGTCTAAACTAACATAATTGCTCATCAGTACTCTTGAGAGGTTCCTGATAGATTTTTCCCAATGTATTTCATCTTTTGATTTCCTGACTGCTGATACCAAGAAGGTTTAACTGAGCAAGCTAAAATTGTTAATAACGTCAATCTCTTCTCCATCTATCATGGTGCTGCCGATTGGCCCAGTACTAAGAATCTTTGTTTCCTTGTTGTTGAACTTCAATTTATATTGAAGTCTTTGACCTTCTACAGCAAAGACATCAGGTCCTCTGCAGTTTCAGCAAGCAAGGTCATGTCATCTGAATAACTCAGCTTATTGATGACTCTTCCTCCCATCCTGATGCCACAGTCCAGGCTTCCAAATAATCTGTTTGATGTTCAGATTGAAAATGTATGGAGATAGGATGCATCCCCGACATACACCTTTCCTGAATTATGCAGTATTTCCTTGCTCTGTTCTGAAGACTGCCCTCTGGTCCAAATATAGGTTTTGCATGAGAACAATTAAGTGTTCTGGGATTCTCATTCATCTCAAGGTTAGCTGCAATTTGTTGTCATCCACACATTCAAATGCCTTTGCATTGTCAATGAACCACAGATAGACATTCCTCCAGTACTCTCTGCTTTCAGCTAAGATCCATCTGACATTGGTTCTAATGTCCCTACTGAAAAAGTTATTAGCGCTTCAAATGTCTGAAACGTATAACCCTAAGAATCACTCTTAATTAAAAGTATAGTTGCATAACTGAACTCTTATTGCTAGGCAGACATGTAACTTAAAGAGATAATCTTTAATGTTTTTTTTTTTCTACAGTGACATGAACTAGCTTAATAAGCTAGTTAGTGCTGATAAATTTTATTATGAGGGGGAAAAATATAGGTTTAACCATACTTAAAATAAAAAAAAATAACATAAAAGCCAGTGTCAGAAGGAAGCAGAGTATATTTTGTGATATTTTTGTATTGTGTACCCTCGAGTCGGAACTCACTCATAGCTGACCCACTGGTGGATTTTCAGAGGAAAGTAATTACACAGTGGGAGACAGCTCATCCTTTTCCTGCAGAACAGCTTGTGGATTTGAACCAGGTGTTTTCAAGATTGTAACACAGCTTCTTGCCACTAAGCCACCAGAGAGATATTTATGAAATAACTTGCTTGAAGTTTCAGATGTGAGGCAAAGCTCTGTTGAGATTAATGGAAAGATTTGGATCCCCACATACAATGACATCTTTACTTCTATAGACACAAACCTTGTCTTTGTATTCTTTTCTCATCCAACCCTGAAATATGCAATACAGAATAGTGATGCACCCCATCTGGAATATGCTAGATTGTGAAAGGACTAAAGGAATCATGTGCTATGCAAAGGATCCATGCACTAGAGTTTCAATGAAGGTCAACAAATGCAGCAGTTTTTTTTTCATCAGGCAGGAGAAAGCAACTCCTGCCTGACACCAACATGGTGTTGGTTGTCAATAAAGAAAGGAAATTAGATAATTTTCCTCCCTATTAATACATGTGATGTTATATCCAGATTAGTGGGAGAAATCTTAATTTACACAGGTTCATGCACATAAACCCAGAGGAACTGTGTCCAGAGTGGACAGGACAATTTGTAGGACAATCCTCCTCCTACGAGTCCCTCTACCTCATTTCGTAGCCACTCCCAATGTAAGTCCCAAATGGTGTTGAAAGGATATTCTTTATGTCTAATTTCCAAAGCAAGAAGGTAGGAAGAGTGATGAAGACCAGGCTTATCCTTTTAAGCAAATGTCTCTTCTGCTAACATCCCAGTAGACTGTAGGATTGCACTAGTTGTGAAATGATAACTCCTAACTGCAAGGGAAATGGTCCTGGTACATGTCCCCCTTTTTTAAAAAAAAAAAAAAAAAGGAAAGAAGAAGAATTTCTCTTAACTCTGGAAAAAAGGAAGAATGGATATTAGGAAATGGTTACCAATCTCAATATGCTGCCCATCTCCTGCCAAAATTGTCTCCATTCAAATTTGACTGATTGGTGTGAAAGGAACATGATCAAATTTGTACTGTCATTTGTGAAAGTGATAAAAAAACCTCAGTTATGAAAGTGATATGAGAGTAAATTGAGAGAGCTGTTGAAAAGATGTAATTAATTTTAATGATTTATGATTAGTTTCTATTTTACATAATCTGAATTGCCACTGCTCTCTAGCATGCAGTTAATCTGTAATGGCTTTCTGAGAAATGTATTGAATTTAGATTAGTTTGTTACCATCATCTCTCTGAATAAATATATAATTGGTCACCAACAAAATATGTGGAAGTTAAAAATAAATCTTCTGTGGAATACCCCATGCATCTAAAACTTCCTCTTCTCTAAAATTAAAATAAATAGGACAGCAAGGTTCCTAGTACTGTAGCTGCCAATTAATTAAAGTCCTTGATAATTATCTGTCTTATTTCAAGAACATTACAAATTTTCCCTGCTGAGAAAATTTGGAAAAAGTTTAAAAGTTTAAAATTGGAGGGAATGACAATCACATTGAAGATAAAATTAAAGCATATTTCATGAAGTTAATAAAAGCTTTCACAACTTTTTGAGTAGATGGCTATTTGAATCAACTATCACATTTTGAATTATGTGCTGACATATTTAGTCTTAATTGTAGAAAAAGAGATGATCAAAATAAAATGTGGGTGGAAAGTACAAATGTTCTCAACTTTGGTAGATGATAATAGACTCCTAACAAACTGGTACAGAAATGCAAACTAGTGAGATGATAATTAAAAGCAAAGACGGCATTTTGATTGATGACCAAGGTTGGCTTGAACCAAGCCATGACCTTTTGAGTAACATCATATGAATGTGAAAGTTGAACAAGGGATCTAGAAGATCAAAAAATATTGAAAAGATTGAATTATGGTGTTTAGGAATGATATTGATAACACATGGACTACCAGAAGAACAAACAAGTTCATTTTGGCTGACACAGATCCAAAAAGGGCTGCATTCTGTTACACATGGGTCGTCTTGATTTGAGCCCATCACAGTGGAAATGGACAATAAAAACAAAGTGACAGTGTTGTATCTGAGGAATAGGACGGTGCCATTTTAAATTATTCCAACTTCATAGTACTCTGCAGAATGATTTTGATTTTGCATTTCCAGATGTACAAAGTGACCTCTAGGAAGTACTATTGAATTGTAGACAAGAAAATTCCCACCATGGCTGTTCTGAGGGTCTTCTATTTGTAGCTGCAAATGGCAAGGTCCAGAAAGGGAGCTTTGCTTCTTGCATATGCAGCCTGAAATGTAAACTCTTTCCTCCACAAAGTTGTTGGTATGTACCCCCAAGTTACCTGTGACTCATAGTGACTGTATGTACAATAGCTCTGAACCCTGCCCTGTCCTGAGCCAGTCTCGTTTGAGTCAATCCATCTCATCCAGGATCTTCCTCTCCTTCACTCTCCCTCCGCCCTTCCAAACATGATGTCCTTCTCCAAGGACTTGTTCCTTCTGGCAACATGACCAAAATATGTGAAATGGAGCTTCAAACTCCTTCCCTCCAAGGAACAGCTTGGTTTCACTACTCCAGGACAAACGTGTTTGTTCTCTTCTCCAGCACCACAACTCAAAGGCATCATTTCTTCTTCTATTATCCTTAGTTACTGTCCAGCTCTCTGATGCATAGCAAGTGATTGTGAAGACCATGACCTAGATCAGGCACATCTTAGACTCCAGACTGACAATGTTGATCTTTAGTACTCTGGAATGGTCCTTGACAGCACACTTTCTCAATGCAATTCTTATTTTGATTTCCTGACTGCAGTTGCCAAGAGTGTTGAGTGTGGAACCAAACGAGCTAAAATTTTTAACAATCTCAATCTCTTCTCCATCTATCATTATGTTGTCAATTGACCCAGTGTTAAGAATTTTTGTTTTCTTGATGTTGAGCTTCAATCCATATTGAAGGCTGCAGTCCTTGACCTTCTGCAGCAAACACTTCAGGTCCTTCTCAGTTTCAGCAAGAAAGGTTGTATGATCTACGTAACACAGGTTGTTGATGAGTTTTCCTTCAATCCTGATGCCACATTCCTCCTCATAAAGCCCTGCTCCCAAACGAATTCTGTGGAAACAGGACCATGTAATTCCTTCTGGCCAAGACCTAGAAATACTAATATTTGGGGTTTGGTGTTTTGTTTTGTTTGGGTTGTTTTTGTTTTTTTTTTTTACACTAGGTATCAGATCCATCACAATGTACTCAATCATGTGTTTGGAACATTTTCTGACATTATCTTCCTGTCTTATTCCTACATGACTAGTTCTTTTTTCTTCTTCTTCTTCTTTTTAATCAGTTTCCTACTTGTTCCTTGGCAATGTTGTGTGTTGTTATGTACCATAGAGTCCTGTCACATAGCTGACGCTCCAGCGAGTTTTCAGAGTCAGTAAAGCACACAGGAAATGATCGCCTGTCTTTATCCTGCTGAGCAGTTGGTAGATTCAAACTGTATGTCTTTGAGTTAATGGTGCAACTCCTTACCACTAGGCCACCAGTCCTTTGCTCTGATTTCCAGAGTTAGTCATAAAATGGAGCTTAGGTATCTGCACATGCTATCATAATAAATGCTTGTCTCTGACTCCCTCTCTCTTTCTTTTCTTCATTAAAGAAACAGTACTATAGACTTAGAAAGTTGTGTGACTAATATTTAACTCCTGTGAGATATTTACTCCCATGGGCTGAAGCAAGGAACCAAGTTCTGTTTCATTATACAAACCTGGCTTAGCATCTTCTACAAGTCACACCTTGTGTCAGAATCTCAATAAGTATGTAGAGTTGGATAAGATGATGAAGCTATACTCTCTGAAGTCCAGCCTAGTAGTGGAGACTGAGAAGTATACAGATAAAGCTAATACAAGGTGATCGCTGATAAGATAGAGGCCACTGCATGCATGATGCTGCAGAGGGTGGGTGTGGGAGTGTGCTTTAGTGGAGCTAGTGTGCTGTTTTAGTCGATAAGAATATGAGAATAAGATAGTCAGCTGAGGAGTATTACCATTTATTGTTATGTACCGTCTAGTGGGAATCTACTCATCATTGATCCAGCACTAGTTAGCCACATGGAAAGAGATTGCCCATCTTTCTCCCTTGGAGCAGCTGGTGGATTGTGCCTACATGACTGGGCTGACAGTGTGATTCCTTGTTAAGCCTGCAGAACTCTCTATTTACCATTTAGACTGGGGCAAGTGCTTACCTTCTATACCAGAGACTTAAAGCCCCTTACATGCAGCCACCACCCACTTCTTCAAGGGGAATTAAATCTTCATGTGATGCTGAACAGTTTCAGCAATGTTTCTGGACTTGAAAGAAAAGCCTGACAAACTACTCAAGAAACTAAGCCTAAGAACCCCCAGTGGGTTCTGTACCTCAGTTGTGGGATGGCACGGGATGGAATAGTGTTTTGTTCTGTTGTGCATGGGATTACGGTGGGCTCGGGCTAACTCATGGTAGCCAAACACAGCACCATTTAGACCAGTTGTTTCCAAACTTGAGGCCGATCAGAATTATGTGGAATGCTTTAAAAATCCTTGATACCAAGGTCAGAAATGACCCCATCCTGAAATAAATCACACAACAGATAGGAGACTGGCATTATTCTATTTTACAAATCCCTAGGTGATTCCAATGTACAAGAAAGCTTGAGAATTGCTGTCCACCTAAAGGATGGGATTTTTATCAGCAAAGATGACAGAGATATCCTTCAAATCAAGGGGAAAAGTGATCAAGCGTCTGGGCTAGAAGGCAAGTGACATGTGTGGGAGAACATCAGCAAGAGACATCAGTGTGACTAGCACAATGAGGGAGAGAGAGAGCTGGTGTTAGAAAACAAATTAGAGTGCAGAGAATGTGTTGGCCAAGCTTAGATGTTTGAAGTTTGTCTTCTAGGCAGTAGGTGAACTCTGAAGACTTACAATAAGACCAATAAAATTAGAAGCACAGTCATTTCACTCTGCTGCTCACATGGAGAGGAGCCCTGGTGGCACAGTCTATAGAGAGTTACACTTCTGAGCCAAAGGCCAGGTCTCTCCAGTGGTTCAAATCTACTAGTGACTCCATGGAATGAGTTTGAATTTGATTGCTAATATTTAGACTTTTTAAAAGAAACCAAATATTTTTTTCTACTTCATCCCAACTGAATACCATTTCCTCACCAGGGGTGTTGACCATCAGTAGCACTTGAGGTTATCACAAGGGCTACCTGCCCCCCAAATCCTCTCTTCCTGCTCTTCTAGAATATGTCTGAGTTCACATCCATTGGTAGTCACTTCGGGCACAGTCCTTAAGACCCCTGTGAGAATACAGATGGTACCGAGAAGAGACACATACCTAGTTGACAAAAGAGCTCTAGTGATGCAGTCTAGAGGGAGCTCTGTTGCTAACCCAGATGTGATGCTTGTCTGGCAGTTCGAATCTACCAGCTGCTTCAAAAAAGAAAAATTTTTTTCTTTCCTCACATGCCATTTACAGCTTCAGAAACCTGCCAGAGGGTCCAGAGGGTCAGCTATGAGTTGGTTTCAACTCCACGGCAATAACTTAACTTTTAAGATGATCAAACATAAAACCAAACCTGTGGCCATCAGGTCATTGCTGACAGTGACCCTGCAGGGCAGAGCTGGGGCGTAGGGTTTCTGAGGCTGTACGTTTTGATAGGAACACGTCTCTTCCGTCCATTAGTCAACTGATGCTTCAGGCTCCTGACATTTTGATTAGTCGCCCAAAGCTGAACCCACTGTGCTGCCCAGGATTCTTACTACAGTATAAAGGCTTATTGAAATGAGAATCAGTTCCAGAAAATAGCAGAACATGCATTGATTCCAGACAATAATGGAACATAAGTTGATCGGGATAATAAGAATTATGGCATTATTAGATCCTTATTTTTTTTAATTGACTTCCAAAATATATATGAACTTGAAACACTTGCTGCAGAAGATCAAATCTGCAGTCTTCAATATGGACTACATCTCAATGTCAACAGAGCAAACATTCTCACCATTGGACCAATAGGCAGCATCATTGTAGATGGAGAAAAGATTGAAGCTGTCAATGACTTCATCATACTTGAATCTATAATAAATACACTTGGCACCAGTAGTTAGGAGGTCAGGAGACATATTGCACTGGGAAAGTCTGCGGTCATGGATCTCTCCAAGTTACTGGGGAGCAATGACGTTAGTCTGAGGACTAAAGTGTGCCTGATTAAGACCATGGTCTTTTCAATCACTGGCTAGGCATCTGGGAGTGAATGAGTAAGGGCAGTGAATAAGGATGACATAATAAAAAGTATGCTTTTGAGTTGTGGTGCTGGAGGAGAGCACTGAACATCCCATGGGCTGCCAAAAGAACGAACAGATATATGTCTTGGAGAAAATACAGCCATAGTGCTCCTTGGAGGCAAAGATGATGAAGCTTCATCTCACATACTTTGGGCATATAGCTAAGAGAAGCTATTCCTTGGAGAAGGACATCACGTTTGGAAAGGTAGAGAGACAACAAAGGAGAGGAAGACCCTCAACCAAGTGGATTGACACAGTGATGCAGCAATGGACTCAAGTATGTTAGAGATTGTGAGGCTGGCACAGAATAGGACAGGGTTCAGATCTACTATTGATAGGGTTACTATGAGTCATGCTTGACTTGGCACCACCTTAATAATAATATTATTATTAAATGTAATACTTAAATATTATTATTTTTGAAGAGATTTTATATACTAACTTTCATGGTGTGTGAGTGAACAGGCATCAGTGTTCTATTCTTATGCCTAAAGTTGTAGCAGTGTACCATCAAGTCACAGCTGACCCAGAGCTGACCCTCCAGCGGGTTTTCAGAGACAGTAAATCACACAGAAGGAGATTTCCAATCCTTCTCCCACGGAGCAGCTGGTTGTGTGCCTTCACAGTGTGCCTTCAGAACTGCAACAAAGAGAATTTTTTAAAAGGGGACTGAAAAGCTGTGATTTAAAAAATAGGTAACAGGCTTGCCATGGAGGACACTGTAGCTTTTCAGAAGCCCCATCATCAAACTTGGAGGCACAACCACTACTTGAAGAACTCAATCGCATTCCTCCCTTATTGCCCTTGAGTCTGAACCAACCCTCTAGCAGACACTCCTGCAGGTTTCCGAAGATGTGAATTGCATGGGAAGAGAAGCTGGTAGATTCGATCTGACTGCTTAAGGATTGGCAACAAGACTCCTTACTCACTAGGCTACCAGAGCTCCCTCAACTATTCACACTTAATGAAAACCAGCCTAGGTCAAGGTGGTCCACACAGTCAAGCCCCTGGGATTGCCAGCCTGTGCCCATTTGAGCCACCATATCTGAATCAGTACATTAGCTTAAGAGAGACATAAATTGCGGAAAGAATAGGCCAAGCAAGGGCCATGACAAATTGTGGAGATGCAGACTGAGTTGGGTAATGAGACTCACGACTGAGAGGAAGAGGTGGGAAAGCACTCCTGGCTGTGGACCTGAATGAATTCCTGCCCAGGAGGAGAGTCAGAGGGAGAGAATCAGGCTGAGGAAGGAAACCATCTCCGTAAATCTAGTACACACGGAGCTGGCCAGGGCACTTTTAATGACTCATAGACCTGCAACCAGCACTTAACTGCTTTTAAGGAGAAGCCAGCGTTTGTGAAAATGGTAGTGCTGGAGAAAAGAACTTATCAATGTCAGACTCTTTCTTTCACCAGCCCATTGATAGAATGTGAGAAGAGTCATTTAGCAATCATCTTATCTGAGGCGCAGCGCCTGCACCACTCATTTTGCACATGATCAGATAAAAGGATGAAGTTTGCTTTATCTTCCCTCTGGCACCCTGGTGAGACTTAAAAGCTTTTGAGTTCAGGGAAAGGATAAGCCCAGAGGTTACCAGGTTATGAAACATTGTCACAGCTCAGCCAGGAGCACTGAATCAATTTCCAATATGTTTCTTATGTAGCTAAAACTTATACTCTGGAGATGATGTTGTTTGATTATAAAAGCTGGAAGAATTTGACAAGAGACTTTCATGCCACGATGATAAACAGTCTCTCCCTGTAACTCCATTGTGTTGACTCCCCAGCGGAGAGGGTATGTGCTGGCAAGTGACTTTCTGCCCATTTGAAGCACAGCCACATGTTCGCCCTCAGCCCATTTGGAAGTGAGTGTGCATGAGCTCATGGAGAGTGAGGAACACTGTTTCTGTATGAAGCCATAGCATTTCCAAAGATTTCCTTCCCCATTTCTGTTCTCCAAGATCTAGTCATGGGGAGTTCTGGGGGCATGCTCTGAGGGAGTTTTGTTGTTAACCCAGAGATGACATTTTTCTAGGAGTTCAGATCTGCCAGGGGTGCCATAGGAGTAAGACAGGCAATCTCCTTCCTTTGTGGGAGGAGATTACAGCCTCCACAAACCAACTGCAGACTCACCTGTGAGTTAGTTCCCACTTTATGGCAATAAGTCTGAAGGTTAGGGGTTGTTATGAGCTTTTTGGTGCTTGTTTTCTTTTTTTAAATGGCCTGCACAGATTCATGAAGCACTCCTTACTTGTATAGCACAGGATAGGGCAAGGTTCAAACCTGATGCTCCAGGGCCACTGTGAACAGTCATCTGTGAACACTCATCTTCGGATTGTGTTACAGCTCCCAGTCCTCCAGCTGCTCTGGGGGAAAGGATGGGCTGTCTCCTCTCCCGAAAGGAATTAGCTTCTGAAGACCCGCTGGAGGATCAGCTGTGGTCCCTTCTGATTCAATAGCAGCGGGTTCAGTTTAAGTAATAGGATGTTTCCCTGATGTGTTTGTATATAATTTTACTTAAAAGAGTGCATTTGAATAAGTCAGACTCTTTTCTTATGTAGCTCAAATGTTATAGAGGATAAAAAAGTGTATCTAGTAGTCTGAATTGCAGTTGAGTCAAATAAAAAATATATATAGTCGGAAAAGATCAAGGCATGGTCTGAAGTCCACTTTGAAATGTTACGATTTAGTGCAAAATGCTTCATCTTTATATGTCGGCTTTTCTTCAGTCGTAAGATCAAGGACTTATACATTCAGCAGTGGCTTTGTCTTATTTTGTTTTCTGGCTAAATTTCTGTAACTCATGAACACATAAGGTTGTTACCTGAATGCCCAAATACCTGTCACTGTCACATCCCCATGTCCCAGGAATTTGAGGAAAGAAATTGGTTTCAGTCATGGAGTCTGAGAAATTAGGACACTGGGCCAGCTTTGTGTAGACAAATCTAAAGCCTTATTTGTGGCAGTAGTGCCACCCCCCACATCTGCCCAGGGTTTGCCCTTTCTGAGGGTGTTTCCACCAGTTCTGTGGACGGCTTTACAAAGTGGACATTGCTGTTCCATTTATTTAGCTGCCAGGCCAGTTTTACCAGCCAAGAAATTCTCTAACCTTGAACAAGTTACTAAACTTCTGTGACCTCAGCCAGAGACAACAGTGATATCAAAGAGTCGTGCTGTGGCCCAAAGGCTGGGCCACTGTGGCTGCTTGGGCAGCTCCAAGGGAGGCAGATGGTCAAGCTCCTCTTGGGTGACTTTCAGTCATCCATGCAAACCCAGTGAAGGGGCAGATATGAGCTGGTTCCAACTTGATGGCAAGGAATTTGTGGTCTTTGATGGTTTCATTTTGTGTTTGTTGGGGTTTCAAAAAGTATTTTTTGCAACTTGGAATAATTTTTTTAAAATACAAGTGCTTGGCAGCATGCTACATATTAGAGGAAAGTCAATTGATAGTCATTAAGGTTGTAAATATTCTGATACAAAAACGATGTACCATTGAATTGGTTGTAATTCATGTGGTAACTTCATATAGCAAAGTAAGCTATGTCCCATAGAATTTTCAGAGGCTGGGTTGTTGCAAGTAGATGTCCCAGCCTTCCTACTGAGGTACCTCTTGGTGAACGTAACCCTACAACTTCTACTAAGCAGGTAGGTACATTCTCCTTTTATATCCCCTGCAGATGCTATCAGTATTAAGAGGGTATGAATCAAATGCCTGGATCTGTGGGCAGTGGCACCCAGCAACAACAGCAGTCTATGGGTATCATCTTAGTGGATGATGAGTAAAGTCCTATCCCAAAATTTACCACAAGGGGGTAAAAGAATTTATGTAAATGAAAGTACACCCAGGGAAGACCTTGATTTTAGAAGTTCCTAACCGTAAGTCTCACAGGGATGGAGAAAGTTCTTCTGATTCCTCAGCTAGTTCTCACATCCTGTTTCCCCCACCCCTATTCATATAGTGCTGAGCCCTAATTGCTAGTCACTGTAGTGCCTCTCCTGGGTCTGCCACCCACCCACTCTCCTCTACTTTCTAGGCAGTCCTCATGGACAGATATAATGCCCATTGTGAAGTGAAGTCAGTAAGAAAGGGTTTAAACACGTCTCCCTCAGAAGGGTTGAGTCTCATGTTTGTTATTCACACCTCTAGGCAAAGCCATAACACAAGCTCAGTTCAGTTACTATATAGTTATGAAGCATTTTACTCCATTCCAGATACTGTGCTAGGCCATCAAGCTGCAGAAATGGAAAGTGCATGGCTTCCCATTTGGCTGAGTTTATCTGGTCTGATTCTGAATCAAATTCTTACTTATATATAATTTTGCTAAAATAAAACATAACATTAAATCAATCTAATATTTTCTTAAATCAATCTAATATTTTCTTAAATGCTGTATTCTACAAGAAAGTACGTTTCCCTAGCCTCCCTGCCTTGACAATTTCACTGGATATTAAAAAAAAAAGACAATCTTGTCATTGTAAATAATCAAGAACTTATATGCTTTAGTAGTTCTCAAATTAGGTGAACTTATTCTTCTGGACATGCTGGCAAAGACAAATACTTTCTTTAAAACAAATGGCATTCAGAACCATTGTTTAAATGTCAGCTCTGCTGCTGTTGCCTTGCTTCTTTGGGGAGATATTTGCATGTTGGACTCACCTGGGCCTGTGACTCAAGACATAGGCAATACTTCCTAATAAACCTCTTAGATATGGCAATAAGGTGTGATAATAGATGTTATCACTGTGCCTTTAGATGACTATCAAACCCACATGCATGGTTGTTTTATTTTAATCTAACAGTGATATTGTTTTGGTTGAGGGTCTTGTGGAATGTTTGGGTTTTTCTTTATTTAAGCCTCTTGTTTAGAGTCAACACCACTTCCTGAAAGGTCTTTTATTTAAAAGTTGGTTGGGCCCTTGGGCCTAGTGTAATTATAATTTAATGGAACAGTCTTCTCAGTAGTGCAACACTGGTCTGTCAATTTGCTGTACTGAGGTAATCTTGAGTGGTTGTGATGCTAAACTCTGTGCCATTGGGGTGCCAAATTCCATAATGGTTACCCATGGTAGACAGTGTTTGCTGGAGCTTCCAGATTAAGACATGTTTGGAAGGAGGAGTGGCTTCCACTTCCTAAACAACATGCCTATGGAAACTCTAAGAACTTTGAGAAATGAAGAAAGTTACAGAAAGGCTTCAGGTTTTCTGTTCATAGGGTCACTATGAGTCATGCTCAACTCAATGGCAATCAGCAACAACAGTAACATATCTTCATTTGATTCTTAGACTATGAAAACATTCTTAGAATGTTTTTGAGGAATGTAACAAAACTTTTACTTTAGCCCTTCTAGTTGTATGCAAGCAAACAAAGCTAGATATTTCCACTTAAATTGAATCTGAATTAAAAATTCATTTCTATATACCTGTTCAGTTCCAAGTCCCTGAGAAGTATACTCTTGGGATTAGGATTAAGGACAGTTACATTTTCAGGGGCTGCAGGAATGACCAGAAAAGGAAGAGAGAAGCTGAGAACACCTGCCAACAGACAGGCTAAGGTGCCGTGCAGGGTGCTGAATGAATACAGTGCTGCTTGTTTTGATGTTCTTTAGAATTTCAAGACCGTGATAGCAGGGCATTATACCCTGTGTGACTTGTCAAATCACAGGCCCATGAGGCTGGCCCTTGCTAGCAGCAGAGCCTATTCTGTAGGGAAACTATGCCACAGAAAATACATTGGACTCTTCTCATTTGAGGAGTGAGGGACTAGTACTCCTCCATACTCACCTGAGTGGCCAAGAGCTGTGTCTTCAGACATAGACACTCTGTCATTGGCAACTATAAATCTATCAAGGTACATTCGAGTTCCCAGGCCTCAGAGAGGTGGGCAAGCTACGAACAGGACTCAGCAGTGCCTATGTCTAAATATAATGAATCTCCTTGTATTCAAAATGTAGTTATTGTTATGTGCCATTGAGTTGCCTGAAACTCATAGCAACCCTATGTACAATAGCTCTGAAGCCTGGCCTGTCCTGAGCCAGTCTCACTGATTTTGACAGACCTACCCCCATCACCAAGTCTTAAAAATTGAGATACCTGCTGGAGATCCCCTGTCAACATCCACTTCAAATCCTTTGCTTTCCAGACTGTAACTATGCCACCTGTTTAATCACCTAGATAACCCGTTATGTGCAACATATGAAAGGTCTACATGCACTGGAAATGAATGTAGAGTCTGTGATCGTGCATTGTGAAAATATAGACACATTTGCTTTCTAAATGTTAGCATTGTTGTTTTATACAGTCAAGTCAGAACTGAACCGTAACTGATCCACTTAGTCTGTTTTCTGAGGCAGTAAATCATAGAGAGTAGACGGCTTATCTTTCTTCCATAGAGAAGCTGGTGGATTTGAACCACTTGCCCTCGGGATAGCAGCACAGCTCCTTACCACTAGACCACCAGAGTTCCACTAGACTACAGCATGTTGTTGTTGTTGTTGTTGTTATGTGCCGCCGAGTCGCTTGCGACTCATAGCGACTCTATGTAGAACAGCTCTAAACTCTGCTCAGTCCTGTGCCAATCTCATTGTCTCAGACACACTCATCCTGATTGCCCCAGTCACTGAATCAATCCACTTCCTACAGGGCCTTCCCCTCCTGCGCTGTCCCTCTACCCTCCCAAGCACGATGTCCTTCTCCAAGGACTGGTCTCTCCTTACAACATGACGAAAGTATGTCAGATGGAGCCTCAGAATACTTGCCTTCAAGGAGCAGCCCAGTTTAACCCTATCCAGGATGAATCTGTTTGCTTTCTTAGCAGTCCATGGTACCCTCAACACTCTTCTCCAGCATCACAGCTCAAAGGCATCAATTCTCCTTCTATCCTCCCTGGTCATTGTCCAGCTCTCTGATACATAACAAGTGATTGCAAAGACCATGGCCTGTACCAGATGCACCTTAGTCTCCAGAGACACACCGTTGCTCTTCAGTACTTTAGAGAGGTCCCTAACAGTAGACTTTCCCGTCAGCATGTTACTGTTATTATTTTTTTGAGTCAAGTGTGACTCATAGCAACCTTATGAACAGCTAATCCAATTCCTAGCCTATCTTGTGCCATCCTCATCATCTCTGACACACTAGAACCCATTGCTGAAGTCACTGTACCATTCGATCTCATTGAGGATCTTCCTTCCCTTTGCTGACCCTTCATTCTTCCAAGCATGATATCCCTTTCCAAGGAATAACCCCACCTAGCCACATGTTCCAAGTATGAAAGATGAAGCTTCACTATCTTTACCTCCAAGGAGCACTCTGGCTGCCCTTTTTCCAAGACGTATCTTTTTGTTCTTTTGGTAGTCCCTGGGATTTTCCGTACTTTTCTCCAGCACCACAACTCAGAGGCATCGATTCTTCTGCTATTCTTTTGTCCAGCTTTCTGATGCATAGCAGGTGATTGAACCAGGTTCAGCTTAACCTTAAAACTGGCCTCATTGTTCCTCATCAACATCTTTGGTACCAACAGTCAGATGTATTACATTGGGCAAGTCTGCTATCAGGGAGGGACCTCTCCAAAATAATGTTACCATTAGGGATTCTACTTTAGCCATTTCACCTTCCGTGAGCTTCAATTACTTCATCTGGGAAAAGGTCATAGACTTTCTTTGTTCATACAAGGCTGTGGCATCTTGTCCCCCCAAAAGTTTTCATAAATTCCACAATTTTATTCATGTTATCTAGTAAAGCTACCGAGGGAATGGTCATCTTAAATAAACCAGCTTGTATCATGTGTTTGTGTGAAGGATATATAAAAATTGCCTTTAAATTAGAATATATTAGTCCCTTATTTGGCTCTTTAGTAATTGTTGTGTGCCACAAATACCAGCTCCTTAATTGTGTATAATTAAATTATAACAAGATTATTAGAGTATCTGCTAGTTAGAGGAAGTTTAGACCAAGGCTGCTTCTAACCAGTTTATTTTGGTGTGACACCCCACCCCCGCCAATTCCCTGTAGAGAATTTTTATTCCCACCCCAGATTTGCTGAATCAGAATCCACATTTTTACCATGTGATTGTTATGTAACCCAGGTGGTTCTAGTGGTTTTATAAACCAGTAGATTTGGACTGCTCCTAGGTGGACTAGAATGCAAATTCTCAGGAAGGGCTGATTCAAGCTCTGATTTGAACTGCTGTCATCTGTTCCTCTCCCTCAGGATTTGCCTCTAACTGCGGCAGTGGAAATACAGGTGATGAAGATGGTACAGGATAGGTAGGCCAGGGTTCACACCAAGGAAAACTGGGCTGCAAATTTCTGCATCCTAAAAACCAGACGCGAGGTGTCAGATCTTCAGATGCCAGGACCCAGCTATCAGAGCCCAGTAGCAGCAGCATTTGTGCCAAATGGTGCTGCCGGCTGCTCTACAAACACCCTCGTTATGGCAGGCCCTTCACTTTCGCTCTTTGGCTTTGCATAAAAGCTAGATACTTTTACTTAAACAGAATCTGAATTTAAAATCCACTTCTGTGCATGTAAGAGCTAATCTATCTAAGGAAGGTTGGCTGAATACAGCTCCCCTCACTGCTCTCCCCAGAGATGTGAGAAGCCGTGCTAAGCAAGGGGCCCCAGGCCTTGGAAGCCGCATCCCCACACTGCATATATTTATGTATTGTGCAGTAATAGATCCCCATTAGAGACAACTTGGGCTTTGGAGCAAAGCTTCTTCAGGGGCAAAACGGATAACTTCAGACATGCAGGAGATGCTCCTGCTGAAATCAGTGGGAGTTGCTTTACGAGTGGATAATTGTGCTGACCAGCCAGATGTGGGGAGAAACAGTTAATGTCCTGTGTGGTTCACATGCTATCTAGCTGTGGAGAAGCTGGGCTGCCAGGAAAACCAGGTTCAGTGGCCTTCCTTCCCCCAAGCCAACATGTCCACCGTTGCACAGTATATAGGCTGCTATTCCAAAGCCTCTGATTATAGGTAGAAGCTGTGTAAGACGGTTATAATGAAGTTGGCAGATGGCACAGGAATCCTCTGTTGTGTGCTGGCCCTGCCATGAGAAAATGACACCTTGCCTGGTGGCTGCCTGATTCCACTTTGTTTCCTACACTGGGAACGGACAGACTTCTCCTCAAACATCTGAACCAGATTGAGTGGAAAGTCCCTGGATAGAGGAAGCCTTGGAGCAGGAGCAGAACATGAGGAAGGTGGGCCACATGCCTGGTTTCACAATAATCCATTCCCATTAGCAAGCTGGTATTTGAAAATATACTCAGCTGCTCTTCAGGATAGAGTTCTGCAGGCAAGCTAAGATGAATTCTTCAGAAACAGATGGGCTGGGCTGTGTTGTTCAGAGGGAAGTGTCTCTTCCCCTGTACATTTAATCCATGTAGCTGTCACAAACCCAGGAAGCTCTGGCATGTTCCTTTTTAGCAATCCTCAGATTTGGACAGTGACCCACTGAGCTTAAGTGAGACATTTCCAGTGTGTCTTCAGCTTTTTAACTGTGTTCAGCTCCCATAGCCTCCTCCTTGTGATTGTTACCCTGCCACCATGTGCCACCCCGCACCCCCCATGGTCCTTGTTTTAGGAAGTTCTTCCTTTTACGGTATGGAACCCTGGTGTTGTAATGTGTTATGTAGCAAGCTGCTAACCCAAAGGTTGGTGATTCAAAGCACCAGGTGTTCTAGGAAAAAGAATGGACAGTCTCCTATAAAGACTGGCAGCTTCAGAAACCCGGCAGAGAATCCCTGTGAGTAGGATGCAACCCGACGGCACGGAGTTTGCTTTTGTCTAATTGCTGCTGCATTTCCTATTTTCCACTTTGGGGAAAGACTTTGTCTGTCTTGTGGGTTTAAAAAAAATTATTCTATATTAGTTTACTTACAAAGTTCATATACCCTGTATTTCACATTATTCTTCATTCATATTTGTGTTTCATGCAATCATTCCCATTCATTGTATTTTATAAAAGTAATCACCACTGGACTATGCCCACCATAACCCTGTTTTTTCAGGGCCCTGTGGATCTTAAGAGAGATGCAAATCAAATTCACAATGAAATATTGTGTCACCCCAATAGCAGAGGCAATGTTTAGCAGGGCAACAAGCAAGAAATGTTGGAGAGGATGTGGATAGGAACTCTCATATACTGTTGGTGATATAACCACTCTAAAAGGCAATTTAATGTTTCCTCAAAAATATAAACATAGAAACTCCATATGGCACAGTTTTTCCACTATTAGGAATATGCCCCAAGGAAATTAGAACGTAGACACAAACCGAGATGTGTATACCAATGGTCATAGCAATGTTATTCACCATCGCAAGAACATGGAAACAGCCCAAATGTCCAAACACAACAGGCTGAATTGAGAAAGTCTGGTACATTCATATAATGGAATACTATGCAGCACTCGAGAGCGATGATTTCAAAAAAATACTATAACTTGGGAGTGACTGGAGAGTATTATGCTAAATGAACCAATTCAGTCTCATAAGAACAAATACTGCATAATACCATTATTATAAAAATAGAAGGATAACTAGTAAGCTATGTATGGGTACCTAAGGGGGGAAAAGACATTTTTTAAGTCTCTTCCATCACTTTCTCCTTGTTTTCATGAGATGCATATTTTCTAATGAATCAGGAACACATTTATTGTCATGCTGTATTGAATTGTCATAGAGCGTCATCCAAAGGTCTGCTTAAATAGAAGCAAATGACTTTTATTGAGGAGTAGTGACTAGGGAGGACAGAAGGAGAGTGGATGCTTTTGAGCTGTGGTGCTGGAGAAGAGTACTGAATGTACCATGGACTGCCAGGAAAACAAACAGATTCATCTTGGAGAGGATTAATACTCCTTGGAAGCAAGGATTCTGGGGCTTCCTCTGACATACTTTGGACATGTTGCCAGGAGGGACGGGTCCTTGGAGAGGGACAGCATGCTTGGGAGGGTGGAGGGACAGCGCAGGAGGGGAAGACCCTCCATGAGATGGATTGATTCGGTGACTGGGGTAATCGGGATGGGTGTGTCAGAGGCAGTGCGGTTGGCGCAGGATAGGGCAGGGTTTAGGGCTGTTGTGCATAGGGTCGCTATGAGTCGCAAACGACTCGACGGCACATAACAACGACAACAACAACAACAAGCGATGGACTAGACCAGGAACATCCATTTTCACAGAGTAATCAGGAACTTTAAGTTGTAAAATTTGTTGCTGGCTGACAGACCAGTCTATCTAGAAGTGACCGATAGCGAGCTCCAGTGGCTTGGTGTTAAGGAATTGTGCTACCAACACAAAAATACGCAGTTTTATCCACCAGCTGCTCTGCAGGAGAAAGAAGGCCAATCTCCTGTGAGATTTACTGTCTCAGAAATCCTGCTGGAGGATCAGTCACCAATGAGTCAGTTCTGACTTGGCAGTACATAACATCTAGAAGAGAGACTGGCAGCAACAGGTCTGTAACACAGGAGAGGGATTACATGGTTAGTCAAAGGTGATCTCAGGACTGTGGAAAGATAGGTTTTCTGGTAACCTGTTAGTAAAATAACTTCCTCTAGAATGCCTGTTTCTGGGGGCACATTATAAAGATTTGCTTTGCAAATAAAGATCTGTTTGGTTATAATGAAGCAGATTATGATATTCTGCACTAGTCAGAGCTCAGAGGAAAGGATTGCCTTCCTTGGGGTTTATGGCCAAATCAACACCAAAGCTAATGGGACTGTCACTTGGAAAGGCAGGTTTTAAAAAACCCAATATGAATTCTAACCTCATAACAAGACTCTCAAAAAAACTTGTGGCTCAACTTTCAGGTTGTCTTATTTATATGCAAATTGTGTGCCTGACAAGAAGCTGTGCTGCTGTCCTGAAGGCATGTAGTTCTAATCCCCCAGCTGCTCTGAGAGAGCAAGATGGGCAGTCTTCTCCTATGCAATTAACTGTGATTCACTGTGCAAAAGCCCACCAGAGGATCAGCTATGTATGGGTCAGCTCCAACTCAATGATACACAACATATAATGTTAACATTCTATTGAAATGTAAATTATAAAAAATATCCTCAGTGGTATCGTCACATAATTTTTTTAACTTTTAATTGTTTAATAATTCATTTACATAATGTCTCATTCATATACATTATGTTCTATATAATCTCTCATAACATTTGTGTTTCATACAATCATTCATAAACATTGTGCCACATATCAAGTCTCTCTCCCTCCTCCTTCCCCCAGCCCACATGCTAAACTGTTACGCTAATGATTTTCACCCTTCTTCTTTTTCTGGCCCTTCCACCTTTCCTTTCCCCTCTTTAAACATTTGTACACATCCTACTAGTTATCCTCCTATTTTTATAATAATAGTTTTATGCAGTATTTGTACTTAAGAGCCTGAGTTAGTTCATTCAGCTTAATGCTGTCTCCCATATTATATAACGTTTTATGCAATCGTTGCTCCTGAGTGCTGCATAATATTCCCTTGTGTAGATGTACCATAGTTTCTCAGTTCACTCATTTGTAAATGAGATTTTGGTTTGTTTTTCATAGTTTTACAAACATCTTCATATACTTTGTTTCTTTATCAAAATGGTTGCAACTTCTTATCATATTTTCTATCAGATATCATTTACTTTTTTTAAACATCAAAGAAAGGCTAACCATATATAAGATTCAAACCTAAAATCCAGAGTCAGAGGTTTGAGCTAATTTCCTTCTCCATACAACCACACAAACTTTTCAGAAATCAAAAAGATACCATGAACTTGGAACCACTGTACCTACATTTCAGTTACAATTTTAAGCCTTCTGTAATTGGGTGAGGAGTCTTATCTGTGTACAGAATCTACTGATTTCTGGATTTTTTTCTAAAAAAAGGGAGGTCAAAGGGGAAAATAAAAGGGCAAATTTCACTGGAGCACATCTCAGCTCTAAAATGGATCTAAAATGCAAGAACTCCTTCACATCAGTTACTGGAGCTCCAGTGGAACAATGTCCTGGGTAGCTAAGCAGATATTTGAGGGTGATTTTCAAAGACATTTATAAAAAGATGCCACCTTTGTAACACCTTTGCCTTAAAAGCCCTCAGGCAAGAACCTTCTCCTGAGATGTGATGTGGAGAATGGATACAGTTGGACAAAGTCAAAGGGCCTGAGGGTATGGTTTGATAGCATGTTGATAGTAGATGTGGGAAAGAATTTGAAATGGATAATCTTTCTAAACATGACATTATCTTGGAGTGACATTGAGGAGGAAGAAGGTAAAATAGCTATTGCACAAGATAGTTTTTAAGACACAGCAGATTATGGCTTTGTTTTAAAGGATAGTTATAAAACCTTACTAGAAAGAAAATGCCAGCTGTGGGAGGGAGGGAGGCTATAAATGGTTCACTGTAGTCTATGATCTGTTCTTCATATATTTTCAGCAGTGTCTTGGAAGTTTGTTTAAAAGTGTGCAGTTAAGTAAGATTTTGTTAGTTGCAAAGTAGAAAAACTAAAATTGGCTGCCTTGGAGTTGTGCTGACTCATAGCTGGTGGTCCAGTGGGTTTCCAGGACTGTCCGTTTCATAGGAGGAGCCTGCCTGTCCATCTCCCTTGGGACCATTGGAGGATTCAGACCACTTGAGAGCATAACCCTTGGTTAGCCGCACTACTCTTGATGAGCTATACTCACAGAACTCCCAAAGTGGTAGAAAGCACTCTGGACTTGAAATTGGAAGGTCAGAGTTTGAAATCAGGCCATTCTGGAGCTACTGTACATGGTGTCATGGATTGATCCAGAAGTGAATTTGTATCTTTACTTGACTGATTTTTTCCAGATCAAGGTGGCTAGAGTTAGGGAGAGAGTTACCTTAAGAACTGGCTGATTTCTCTTTCTAGACCTGGGTATGCAGCTAACTGATATAGCTCTGTCCATTTAGTTCCCCATCCAATTGAAAACAAAGCTGAGACTAAGAATGAGGCTGAGCCAGAGCCTTGAGGTTAAACCAATCTTGACACATTCCCTAATTCTGGATTGTAAGGCAACACAGGTCCTTAAGGTGTAACACAGGACTTTAGACAAAGAGCATCCTTACCAATACAAAGAGTTGATAAACTCAGTACAGAATGCTGTTGTGTTTTTAGATGCAGTTGAGCAACTCGTAGCAACACAGTGAACAACAGATCTGAACCTTGTCCTATCCGTGAGCCCATTGCTCCAGTCACTAAGTCAATCCACCTGTTTGAGGATTTTCCTCTCTTTCAACGTCCCTTCACCTTCCCAAGCATGATATCCCTCTCCAATGAATAGCCTCTCCTTAGGAACATGCCCAAAGTATGTGAGATGAGTATGTGCTCCCAGGAGCACTTGGGCTCCTTCTTTAAGACATATCTGTTTATTCTTTTGGCATCCTATGGGATATTTGGTACTCTTCTCCAGTGCCACAGTTCAAAGGCATAAAGTCTTCCTCTGGCATCCTTATTCATTCTCAAGCTCTCAGAAGCATAACAAATGATTAAAAATACCATGACAAAAAAAAATATACCATGACCTTAATAAGTGTACTTTAGTCCTATAACTAAGATCATTTGAACAGATCCCTGGCTGCAAACTTTTCCAGTGTAATACATCTCCTAATCTCTAACTGCTGGTACCAAGTGTGTTGATTATGGATCCAAATAAGATGAAGTCATTGACAGTTTAGATCTTTTCTCCATCTATCATGATGTTGCATGTAGGTCCGGCGGTGAGAATTATTGGTTGGTTTTGGTGTTTTTTTTCCCTTGATGTTGGGACTCAATCCATGTCTTTCATCTTCTGTAGCAATTACTTCAAGTCCTCCTCACTTTCAGCAAGCAACGTTATATCATCTGCATAATGAAGGTTAATGATGGGACTTCTTCCGATCCTGACACTACAATTTTCTTACAGAGTTCAGCTTCTTGAATAATTTGTACAGCATACATATTGATAGACTCAAGGTCAAATTTTGGCTCTTTTGGATTTGATTTAATTTTATTTAGCTTTAGTGTGTACAAATTTGAGGCCTTGAATGCCAAAGAATGAAGACCAGGTGAGCTTTGATAGGATATCAAGAATATTACTCATAAGAGTGGCCCTATGCAATATTTGTCCTTTTGTGACTGAGATATTTCACTCAGCATCATGTCCTCCAGGGTCATCCATTTTGCATAATATTTCATTAGTTTCGGGTTTTTCAATGCTGCATAGTATTCAATTGTGAGAATATACCAGAGCTTTTCTATCCATTTGTTTATTGATGGGCACTTGGGTTGTTTCCAACTTTTTGCTATTGTGAATAAAGCCACAATAAACATGGGTGTGCGTATATCTGCTTGGGCGGCAGTTATGGTTTCTTTAGGATAAATTCCCAATAGTGGAATTGCTGGGTCAAATGGTATTTCTATTTGCAACTTTTTGAGAAGGTACCATTCAGTCTTCCATAGTGGTTGCACCATTTTACACTCCCACCAATAGTGAATGAGGGTTCCAGTTTCTCCATAACCTCCCCAGTATTTGATGTTTGCTGGATATATTATTGGGTATTATTGCCATGACAGGAGTCCAAAATGAAGGCTGTACAGTGGAGTGGACTTATGGGGAGGGATTGCATAAAAATAAAATGTTGTTGTTGTTGTTGTTGTTATGTGCCGTGGAGTCATTTGCGACTCATAG